>NC_044931.1:4821494-4822241 GCF_003576645.1 Ipomoea triloba | reverse complement strand
ACTTCTTTCTCCCACTCCATTTTCAGGGAGGCACGGTTGACCGAGTGCCGACTCCATTTTCAGGACTCCGGCCTAACTAAAACACCAACCTTATGACATCTTTCTCGCACTCCCTTTTCAGGGAGGCGTGGTTGACCGAGTGCCGACACCATTTTCAGGACTCCGGCCTAACCAAAACACCAACCTTATGACTTCTTTCTCGCACTCCCTTTTCAGGGAGGCGTGGTTGACCGAGTGCCGACACCATTTTCAGGACTCCGGCCTAACCAAAACACCAACCTTATTACTTATTTCTCACACTCCCTTTTTAGGGAGGCACGGTTGACCGAGTGCCGACACCATTTTCAGGACTCCGGCCTAACCAAAACACCAACCTTATTACTTATTTCTCACACTCCCTTTTTAGGGAGGCACGGTTGACCGAGTGCCGACACCATTTTCAGGACTCCGCCCTAACCAAAACACCAAACTTATGACCTCTTTCTCGCACTCCCTTTTCAGGGAGGCACGGTTGACCGAGTACCGACTCCATTTTCAGGACTCTGGCCTAACCAAAACACCAAACTTATGACCTCTTTCTCGCACTCTCTTTTCAGGGAGGCACCATTGATCGAGTGCGGACTCCATTGTTAGGACTCCGGCCTAACCAAAACACCAACCTTGTGACTTTTTTCTCACACTCCCTTTTCAGGGATGCACGGTTGACCGAGTGCAAACTCCATTTTAAGGACTCCGGCCTAACCAAAA
>NC_044931.1:4809221-4821134 GCF_003576645.1 Ipomoea triloba | reverse complement strand
CAACCTAATGACTTCTTTCTCACACTCCCTTTTCAGGGATGCACGTTTGACCGAGTGCAAACTCCATTTTAAGGACTCCGGCCTAACCAAAACACCAACCTTATGACTTCTTTCTCGCACTCCCTTTTCAGGGAGGCGTGGTTGACCGAGTGCCGACACCATTTTCAGGACTCCGGCCTAACCAAAACAACAACCTTATTACTTATTTCTCACACTCCCTTTTTAGGGAGGCACGGTTGACCGAGTGCCGACTCCATTTTCAGGACTCCGGCAACCAAAACACCAAACTTATGACCTCTTTCTCGCACTCCCTTTTCAGGGAGGCACGGTTGACCGAGTACCGACTCCATTTTCAGGACTCCGGCCTAACCAAAACACCAACCTTATGACTTCTTTCTCACACTCCCTTTTCAGGGAGGCACGGCTGATCGAGTGCCGACTCCATTGTTAGGACTCCGGCCTAACCAAAATACCAACCTAATGACTTCTTTCTCACACTCCCTTTTCAGGGAGGCACGGCTGATCGAGTGCCGACTCCATTGTTAGGACTCCGGCCTAACCAAAATACCAACCTAATGACTTCTTTCTCACACTCCCTTTTCAGGGAGGCACGGCTGATCGAGTGCCGACTCCATTGTTAGGACTCCGGCCTAACCAAAATACCAACCTAATGACTTCTTTCTCACACTCCCTTTTCAGGGAGGCACGGCTGATCGAGTGCCGACTCCATTGTTAGGACTCCGGCCTAACCAAAATACCAACCTAATGACTTCTTTCTCACACTCCCTTTTCAGGGAGGCACGGCTGATCGAGTGCCGACTCCATTGTTAGGACTCCGGCCTAACCAAAATACCAACCTAATGACTTCTTTCTCACACTCCCTTTTCAGGGAGGCACGGCTGATCGAGTGCCGACTCCATTGTTAGGACTCCGGCCTAACCAAAATACCAACCTAATGACTTCTTTCTCACACTCCCTTTTCAGGGAGGCACGGCTGATCGAGTGCCGACTCCATTGTTAGGACTCCGGCCTAACCAAAATACCAACCTAATGACTTCTTTCTCACACTCCCTTTTCAGGGAGGCACGGCTGATCGAGTGCCGACTCCATTGTTAGGACTCCGGCCTAACCAAAATACCAACCTAATGACTTCTTTCTCACACTCCCTTTTCAGGGAGGCACGGCTGATCGAGTGCCGACTCCATTGTTAGGACTCCGGCCTAACCAAAATACCAACCTAATGACTTCTTTCTCACACTCCCTTTTCAGGGAGGCACGGCTGATCGAGTGCCGACTCCATTGTTAGGACTCCGGCCTAACCAAAATACCAACCTAATGACTTCTTTCTCACACTCCCTTTTCAGGGAGGCACGGCTGATCGAGTGCCGACTCCATTGTTAGGACTCCGGCCTAACCAAAATACCAACCTAATGACTTCTTTCTCACACTCCCTTTTCAGGGAGGCACGGCTGATCGAGTGCCGACTCCATTGTTAGGACTCCGGCCTAACCAAAATACCAACCTAATGACTTCTTTCTCACACTCCCTTTTCAGGGAGGCACGGCTGATCGAGTGCCGACTCCATTGTTAGGACTCCGGCCTAACCAAAATACCAACCTAATGACTTCTTTCTCACACTCCCTTTTCAGGGAGGCACGGCTGATCGAGTGCCGACTCCATTGTTAGGACTCCGGCCTAACCAAAATACCAACCTAATGACTTCTTTCTCACACTCCCTTTTCAGGGAGGCACGGCTGATCGAGTGCCGACTCCATTGTTAGGACTCCGGCCTAACCAAAATACCAACCTAATGACTTCTTTCTCACACTCCCTTTTCAGGGAGGCACGGCTGATCGAGTGCCGACTCCATTGTTAGGACTCCGGCCTAACCAAAATACCAACCTAATGACTTCTTTCTCACACTCCCTTTTCAGGGAGGCACGGCTGATCGAGTGCCGACTCCATTGTTAGGACTCCGGCCTAACCAAAACACCAACCTTATGACTTCTTTCTCGCAGTCCCTTTTCAGGGAGGCACGGTTGACCGAGTGTAGACACCATTTTCAGGACTCCGCCCTAACCAAAACACCAACCTTATGACTTCTTTCTCGCACTCCCTTTTTAGGGAGGCACGGTTGACAGAGTGCCGACTCCATTTTCAGGACTCCGCCTAACCAAAACACCAAACTTATGACCTCTTTCTCGCACTCCCTTTTCAGGGAGGCATGGTTGACCGAGTACCGACTCCATTTTCAGGACTCCAGCCTAACCAAAACACCAACCTTATGACTTTTTTCTCACACTCCCTTTTCACGGATGCACGGTTGACCGAGTGCAAACTCCATTTTAAGGACTCCGGCCTAACCAAAACACCAACCTTATGACTTCTTTCTCGCACTCCCTTTTCAGGGAGGCGTGGTTGACCGAGTGCCGACACCATTTTCAGAACTCCGGCCTAACCGAAACATCAACCTTATGACTTCTTTCTCCCACTCCATTTTCAGGGAGGCACGGTTGACCGAGTGCCGACTCCATTTTCAAGACTCCGGCCTAACCAAAACACCAACCTAATGACTTCTTTCTCACACTCCCTTTTCAGGGATGCACGGTTGACCGAGTGCAAACTCCATTTTAAGGACTCCGGCCTAACCAAAACACCAACCTTATGACTTCTTTCTCACACTCCCTTTTCAGGGAGGCACGGTTGACCGAGTGCCGACTCCATTTTAAAGACTCCGGCCTAAGCAAAATACCAACCTAATGACTTCTTTCTCACACTCCCTTTTCAGGGATGCACGGTTGACCGAGTGCAAACTCCATTTTAAGGACTCCGGCCTAACCAAAACACCAACCTTATGACTTCTTTCTCACAGTCCCTTTTTAGGGAGGCACGGTTGACCGAGTGCCGACTCCATTTTCAGGACTCCGCCTAACCAAAACACCAAACTTATGACCTCTTTCTCGCACTCTGTTTTCTGGGAGGCACCATTGATCGAGTGCCGACTCCATTGTTAGGACTCCGGCCTAACCAAAACACCAACCTAATGACTTCTTTCTCACACTCCCTTTTCAGGGATGCACGGTTGACCGAGTGCAAACTCCATTTTAAGGACTCCGGCCTAACCAAAACACCAACCTTATGACTTCTTTCTCGCACTCCCTTTTCAGGGAGGCGCGGTTGACCGAGTGCCGACACCATTTTCAGGACTCCGCCCTAACCAAAACACCAACCTTATGACTTCTTTCTCGCACTCCCTTTTTAGGGAGGCACTGTTGACCGAGTGCCGACTCCATTTTCAGGACTCCGCCTAACCAAAACACCAAACTTATGACCTCTTTCTCGCACTCTCTTTTCTGGGAGGCACCATTGATCGAGTGCCGACTCCATTGTTAGGACTCCGGCCTAACCAAAACACCAACCTAATGACTTCTTTCTCACACTCCCTTTTCAGGGAGGCACGGTTGACCGAGTGCCGACTCCATTTTCAGGACTCCGCCTAACCAAAACACCAAACTTATGACCTCTTTCTCGCACTCTCTTTTCAGGGAGGCACGGCTGATCGAGTGCCGACTCCATTGTTAGGACTCCGGCCTAACCAAAACACCAACCTAATGACTTCTTTCTCACACTCCCTTTTCAGGGATGCACGGTTGACCGAGTGTAAACTCCATTTTAAGGACTCCGGCCTAACCAAAACACCAACCTTATGACTTCTTTCTCGCACTCCCTTTTCAGGGAGGCACGGTTGACCGAGTGCAGACACCATTTTCAGGACTCCGCCCTAACCAAAACACCAACCTTATGACTTCTTTCTCGCACTCCCTTTTCAGGGAGGCACGGTTGCCGATTGCCGACTCCATTTTCCGGACTCCGGCCTAACCAAAACACCAACCTTATGACTTCTTTCTCGCACTCCCTTTTCAGGGAGGCACGGTTGCCGATTGCCGACTCCATTTTCCGGACTCCGGCCTAACCAAAACACCAACCTTATGACTTCTTTCTCCCACTCCATTTCCAGGGAGGCACGGTTGACCGAGTGCCGACTCCATTTTCAGGACTCCGGCCTAACCAAAACACCAACCTTATGACTTCTTTCTCACACTTCCTTTTCAGGGAGGCACGGTTGACCGAGTGCCGACTCCATTTTAAAGACTCCGGCCTAACCAAAATACCAACCTAATGACTTCTTTCTCACACTCCCTTTTCAGGGAGGCACGGTTGACCGAGTGCCGACTCCATTTTCAGGACTCCGGCCTAACCAAAACACTAACCTTATGACTTCTTTCTCGCACTCCCTTTTTAGGGAGGCACGGTTGACCGAGTACCGACTCCATTTTCAGGACTCCGCCCTAACCAAAACACCAACCTTATGACTTCTTTCGCGCACTCCCTTTTTAGGGAGGCACGGTTGACCGAGTGCCGACTCCATTTTCAGGACTCCGCCTAACCAAAACACCAAACTTATGACCTATTTCTCGCACTCCCTTTTCAGGGAGGCACGGTTGACCGAGTACCGACTCCATTTTCAGGACTCCAGCCTAACCAAAACACCAACCTTATGACTTCTTTCGCCCACTCCCTTTTTAGGGAGGCACGGTAGACCGAGTGCCGACTCCATTTTCAGGACTCCGGCCTAACCAAAACACCAACCTTATGACTTCTTTCTCACACTCCCTTTTTAGGGAGGCACGGTTGACCGAGTGCCGACTCCATTTTCAGGACTCCGCCTAACCAAAACACCAAACTTATGACCTCTTTCTCGCACTCTCTTTTCAGGGAGGCACCATTGATCGAGTGCCGACTCCATTGTTAGGACTCCGGCCTAACCAAAACACCAACCTTATGAATTTTTTCTCACACTCCCTTTTCAGGGATGCACGGTTGACCGAGTGCAAACTCCATTTTAAGGACTCCGGCCTAACCAAAACACCAACCTTATGACTTCTTTCTCGCACTCCCTTTTCAGGGAGGCACGGTTGACCGAGTGCCGACACCATTTTCAAGACTCCGCCCTAACCAAAACACCAACCTTATGACTTCTTTCTCGCACTCCCTTTTTAGGGAGGCACGGTTGACCGAGTGCCGACTCCATTTTCAGGACTCCGCCTAACCAAAACACCAAACTTATGACCTCTTTCTCGCACTCTCTTTTCAGGGAGGCGCCATTGATCGAGTGCCGACTCCATTGTTAGTACTCCGGCCTAACCAAAACACCAACCTTATGACTTCTTTCTCGCACTCCCTTTTCAGGGAGGCACGGTTGACCGAGTGCCGACTCCATTTTCAGGACTCCGCCTAACCAAAACACCAAACTTATGACCTCTTTCTCGCACTCTCTTTTCAGGGAGGCGCCATTGATCGAGTGCCGACTCCATTGTTAGTACTCCGGCCTAACCAAAACACCAACCTAATGACTTCTTTCTCACACTCCCTTTTCAGGGATGCACGGTTGACCGAGTGCAAACTCTATTTTAAGGACTCCGGCCTGACCAAAACGCCAACCTTATGACTTCTTTCTCCCACTCCCTTTTCAGGGAGGCACGGTTGACCGAGTGCCGACACCATTTTCAGAACTCCGGCCTAACCGAAACATCAACCTTATGACTTCTTTCTCGCACTCCCTTTTCAGGGAGGCGTGGTTGACCGAGTGCCGACACCATTTTCAGAACTCCGGCCTAACCGAAACATCAACCTCATGACTTCTTTATCGCACTCCCTTTTCAGGGAGGCGTGGTTGACCGAGTGCCGACACCATTTTCAGAACTCCGGCCTAACCAAAACACCAACCTTATGACTTCTTTCTCGCACTCCCTTTTCAGGGAGGCACGGTTGACCGAGTGTCGACACCATTTTCAGAACTCCGGCCTAACCGAAACATCAACCTTATGACTTCTTTCTCGCACTCCCTTTTCAGGGAGGCGTGGTTGACCGAGTGCCGACACCATTTTCAGAACTCCGGCCTAACCGAAACATCAACCTTATGACTTCTTTCTCCCACTCCATTTCCAGGGAGGCACGGTTGACCGAGTGCCGACTCCATTTTCAAGACTCCGGCCTAACCAAAACACCAACCTTATGACTTCTTTCTCACACTCCCTTTTCAGGGAGGCACGGTTGACCGAGTGCCGACTCCATTTTCAGGACTCCGGCCTAACCAAAACACCAACCTTATGACTTCTTTCTCACACTCCCTTTTTAGGGAGGCACGGTTGACCGAGTGCCGACTCCATTTTCAGGACTCCGCCTAACCAAAACACCAAACTTATGACCTCTTTCTCGCACTCCCTTTTCAGGAAGGCACGGTTGACCGAGTACCGACTCCATTTTCAGGACTCCAGCCAAACCAAAACACCAACCTTATGACTTCTTTCTCCCACTCCATTTTCAGGGAGGCACGGTTGACCGAGTGCCGACTCCATTTTCAGGACTCCGGCCTAACCAAAACACCAACCTTATGACTTCTTTCTCGCCCTCCCTTTTCAGGGAGGCACGGTTGACCGAGTGCCGACTCCATTTTCAGAACTCCGGCCTAACCGAAACATCAACCTTATGACTTCTTTCTCCCACTCCATTTCCAGGGAGGCACGGTTGACCGAGTGCCGACTCCATTTTCAGGACTCCGCCTAACCAAAACACCAAACTTATGACCTCTTTCTCGCACTCTCTTTTCAGGGAGGCACCATTGATCGAGTGCCGACTCCATTTTCAGAACTCCGGCCTAACCGAAACATCAACCTTATGACTTCTTTCTCCCACTCCATTTCCAGGGAGGCACGGTTGACCGAGTGCCGACTCCATTTTTAGGACTCCGGCCTAACCAAAACACCAACCTTATGACTTCTTTCTCACACTCCCTTTTTAGGGAGGCACGGTTAACCGAGTGCCGACTCCATTTTCAGGACTCCGCCTAACCAAAACACCAAACTTATGACCTCTTTCTCGCACTCTCTTTTCAGGGAGGCACCATTGATCGAGTGCCGACTCCATTGTTAGGACTCCGGCCTAACCAAAACACCAACCTTATGCCTTCTTTCTCACACTCCCTTTTTAGGGAGGCACGGTTAACCGAGTGCCGACTCCATTTTCAGGACTCCGGCTAACCAAAACACCAAACTTATGACCTCTTTCGCGCACTCTCTTTTCAGGGAGGCACCATTGATCGAGTGCCGACTCCATTGTTAGGACTCCGGCCTAACCAAAACACCAACCTTATGCCTTCTTTCTCACACTCCCTTTTTAGGGAGGCACGGTTAACCGAGTGCCGACTCCATTTTCAGGACTCCGGCTAACCAAAACACCAAACTTATGACCTCTTTCGCGCACTCTCTTTTCAGGGAGGCACCATTGATCGAGTGCCGACTCCATTGTTAGGACTCCGGCCTAACCAAAACACCAACCTTATGCCTTCTTTCTCACACTCCCTTTTTAGGGAGGCACGGTTAACCGAGTGCCGACTCCATTTTCAGGACTCCGGCTAACCAAAACACCAAACTTATGACCTCTTTCGCGCACTCTCTTTTCAGGGAGGCACCATTGATCGAGTGCCGACTCCATTGTTAGGACTCCGGCCTAACCAAAACACCAACCTTATGCCTTCTTTCTCACACTCCCTTTTTAGGGAGGCACGGTTAACCGAGTGCCGACTCCATTTTCAGGACTCCGGCTAACCAAAACACCAAACTTATGACCTCTTTCGCGCACTCTCTTTTCAGGGAGGCACCATTGATCGAGTGCCGACTCCATTGTTAGGACTCCGGCCTAACCAAAACACCAACCTTATGCCTTCTTTCTCACACTCCCTTTTTAGGGAGGCACGGTTAACCGAGTGCCGACTCCATTTTCAGGACTCCGGCTAACCAAAACACCAAACTTATGACCTCTTTCGCGCACTCTCTTTTCAGGGAGGCACCATTGATCGAGTGCCGACTCCATTGTTAGGACTCCGGCCTAACCAAAACACCAACCTTATGCCTTCTTTCTCACACTCCCTTTTTAGGGAGGCACGGTTGACCGAGTGCCGACTCCATTTTCAGGACTCCGCCTAACCAAAACACCAAACTTATGACCTCTTTCTCGCACTCCCTTTTCAGGGAGGCACGGTTGACCGAGTGCCGACTCCATTTTAAAGACTCCGGCCTAACCAAAATACCAACCTAATGACTTCTATCTCACACTCCCTTTTCAGGGATGCACGGTTGACCGAGTGCAAACTCCATTTTAAGGACTCCGGCCTAACCAAAACACCAACCTTATGACTTCTTTCTCACACTCCCTTTTCAGGGATGCACGGTTGACCGAGTGCAAACTCCATTTTAAGGACTCCGGCCTAACCAAAACACCAACCTTATGACTTCTTTCGCACACTCCCTTTTCAGGGATGCACGGTTGACCGAGTGCAAACTCCATTTTAAGGACTCCGGCCTAACCAAAACACCAACCTTATGACTTCTTTCTCGCACTCCCTTTTCAGGGAGGCACGGTTGACCGAGTGCAGACACCATTTTCAGGACTCCGCCCTAACCAAAACACCAACCTTATGACTTCTTTCTCTCACTCCCTTTTTAGGGAGGCACGGTTGACCGAGTGCCGACTCCATTTTCAGGACTCCGCCTAACCAAAACACCAAACTTATGACCTCTTTCTCGCACTCTCTTTTCAGGGAGGCACGGTTGATCGAGTGCCGACTCCATTTTCAGGACTCCGGCCTAACCAAAACACCAACCTTATGACTTCTTTCTCACACTCCCTTTTCAGGGAGGCACGGTTGACCGAGTGCCGACTCCATTGTTAGGATTCCGGCCTAACCAAAACACCAACCTTATGACTTCTTTCTCGCACTCGCTTTTCAGGGAGGCGTGGTTGACCGAGTGCCGACTCCATTTTCAGGACTCCGCCTAACCAAAACCCCAACCTTATGACCTCTTTCTCGCACTCTCTTTTCAGGGAGGCACGGTTGATCGAGTGCCGACTCCATTTTCAGGACTCCGGCCGAACCAAAACACCAACCTTATGACTTCTTTCTCTCACTCCCTTTTCAGGGAGGCACGGTTGACCGAGTGCCGACTCCATTGTTAGGATTCCGGCCTAACCAAAACACCAACCTTATGACTTCTTTCTCGCACTCGCTTTTCAGGGAGGCGTGGTTGACCGAGTGCCGACTCCATTTTCAGGACTCCGCCTAACCAAAACCCCAACCTTATGACCTCTTTCTCGCACTCTCTTTTCAGGGAGGCACGGTTGATCGAGTGCCGACTCCATTTTCAGGACTCCGGCCGAACCAAAACACCAACCTTATGACTTCTTTCTCTCACTCCCTTTTCAGGGAGGCACGGTTGACCGAGTGCCGACTCCATTGTTAGGATTCCGGCCTAACCAAAACACCAACCTTATGACTTCTTTCTCGCACTCGCTTTTCAGGGAGGCGTGGTTGACCGAGTGCCGACTCCATTTTCAGGACTCCGCCTAACCAAAACCCCAACCTTATGACCTCTTTCTCGCACTCTCTTTTCAGGGAGGCACGGTTGATCGAGTGCCGACTCCATTTTCAGGACTCCGGCCGAACCAAAACACCAACCTTATGACTTCTTTCTCTCACTCCCTTTTCAGGGAGGCACGGTTGACCGAGTGCCGACTCCATTGTTAGGATTCCGGCCTAACCAAAACACCAACCTTATGACTTCTTTCTCGCACTCGCTTTTCAGGGAGGCGTGGTTGACCGAGTGCCGACTCCATTTTCAGGACTCCGCCTAACCAAAACACCAAACTTATGACCTCTTTCTCGCACTCTCTTTTCAGGGAGGCACCATTGATCGAGTGCCGACTCCATTGTTAGGACTCCGGCCTAACAAAAACACCAACCTTATGAATTTTTTCTCACACTCCCTTTTCAGGGATGCACGGTTGACCGAGTGCAAACTCCATTTTAAGGATTCCGGCCTAACCAAAACACCAACCTTATGACTTCTTTCTCGCACTCCCTTTTCAGGGAGGCACGGTTGACCGAGTGCCGACACCATTTTCAGAACTCCGGCCTAACCGAAACATCAACCTTATGACTTCTTTCTCCCACTCCCTTTTCAGGGCGGCACGGTTGAGCGAGTGGCGGCTCCATTTTCAGGACTCCGGCCTAACCAAAACGCCATCCTTATTACTTCTTTTCACACTCCCTTTTCAGGGAGGCACGGTTGAGCGAGTGTCGACTCCATTTTCAGGACTCCGGCCTAACCGAAACATCAACCTTATGACTTCTTTCTCCCACTCCCTTTTCAGGGCGGCACGGTTGAGCGAGTGGCGGCTCCATTTTCAGGACTCCGGCCTAACCAAAACGCCATCCTTATTACTTCTTTTCACACTCCCTTTTCAGGGAGGCACGGTTGAGCGAGTGTCGACTCCATTTTCAGGACTCCGGCCTAACCGAAACATCAACCTTATGACTTCTTTCTCCCACTCCCTTTTCAGGGCGGCACGGTTGAGCGAGTGGCGGCTCCATTTTCAGGACTCCGGCCTAACCAAAACGCCATCCTTATTACTTCTTTTCACACTCCCTTTTCAGGGAGGCACGGTTGAGCGAGTGTCGACTCCATTTTCAGGACTCCGGCCTAACCGAAACATCAACCTTATGACTTCTTTCTCCCACTCCCTTTTCAGGGCGGCACGGTTGAGCGAGTGGCGGCTCCATTTTCAGGACTCCGGCCTAACCAAAACGCCATCCTTATTACTTCTTTTCACACTCCCTTTTCAGGGAGGCACGGTTGAGCGAGTGTCGACTCCATTTTCAGGACTCCGGCCTAACCGAAACATCAACCTTATGACTTCTTTCTCCCACTCCCTTTTCAGGGCGGCACGGTTGAGCGAGTGGCGGCTCCATTTTCAGGACTCCGGCCTAACCAAAACGCCATCCTTATTACTTCTTTTCACACTCCCTTTTCAGGGAGGCACGGTTGAGCGAGTGTCGACTCCATTTTCAGGACTCCGGCCTAACCGAAACATCAACCTTATGACTTCTTTCTCCCACTCCCTTTTCAGGGCGGCACGGTTGAGCGAGTGGCGGCTCCATTTTCAGGACTCCGGCCTAACCAAAACGCCATCCTTATTACTTCTTTTCACACTCCCTTTTCAGGGAGGCACGGTTGAGCGAGTGTCGACTCCATTTTCAGGACTCCGGCCTAACCGAAACATCAACCTTATGACTTCTTTCTCCCACTCCCTTTTCAGGGCGGCACGGTTGAGCGAGTGGCGGCTCCATTTTCAGGACTCCGGCCTAACCAAAACACCAACCTTATAACTTCTTTCTCCCACTCCATTTTCAGGGAGGCACGGTTGACCGAGTGCCGACTCCATTTTCAGGACTCCGGCCTAACCAAAACACCAACCTTACGACTTCTTTCTCACACTCCCTTTTCAGGGAGGCACGGTTGACCGAGTGCCGACTCCATTTTAAAGACTCCGGCCTAACCAAAATACCAACCTTATGACTTCTTTCTCACACTCCCTTTTCAGGGAGGCGCGGTTGACCGAGTGCCGACACCATTTTCAGGACTCCGGCCTAACCAAAATACCAACCTTATGACTTCTTTCTCACACTCCCTTTTCAGGGAGGCGCGGTTGACCGAGTGCCGACACCATTTTCAGGACTCCGGCCTAACCAAAACACCAACCTTATGACTTCTTTCTCGCACTCCCTTTTCAGGGAGGCGCGGTTGACCGAGTGCCGACACCATTTTCAGGACTCCGGCCTAACCAAAACACCAACCTTATGACTTCTTTCTCGCACTCCCTTTTCAGGGAGGCACGGTTGACCGAGTGCCGACTCCATCTTCAGGACTCCGGCCTAACCAAAACACCAACCTTATGACTTCTTTCTCACACTCCCTTTTTAGGGAGGCACGGTTGACCGAGTGCCGACACCATTTT
>NC_044931.1:4807539-4808221 GCF_003576645.1 Ipomoea triloba | reverse complement strand
TTGACCGAGTACTGACTCCATTTTCAGGACTCCGGCCTAAGCAAAACGCCATCCTTATTACTTCTTTTCACACTCCCTTTTCAGGGAGGCACGGTTGCCGAGTGCCGACTCCATTTTCAGGACTCCGGCCTAACCAAAACACCATCCTTATAACTTCTTTTCACACTCCCTTTTCAGGGAGGCACGGTTGCCGAGGGCCGACTCCATTTTCAGGACTCCGGCCTAACCAAAACACCATCCTTATAACTTCTTTTCACCCTCCCTTTTCAGGGAGGCACGGTTGCCGAGGGCCGACTCCATTTTCAGGACTCCGGCCTAACCAAAACACCATCCTTATAACTTCTTTTCACACTCCCTTTTCAGGGAGGCACGGTTGACCGAGTGCCGACTCCATTTTCAAGACTCCGGCCTAACCAAAACACCATCCTTATAACTTCTTTTCACACTCACTTTTCAGGGAGGCACGGTTGACCGAGTGCCTACTCCATTTTCAGGTCTCCTGCCTAACCAAAACACCATCCTTATGACTTCTTTTCACACTCCCTTTTCAGGGAGGCACGGTTGACCGAGAGCCGACTCCATTTCCAGGACTCCGGCCTAACCAAAACACCATCCTTATGACTTCTTTTCACACTCCCTTTTCATGGAGGCACGGTTGACCGAGTGCCGACTCCATTTTCAG
>NC_044931.1:4805918-4806539 GCF_003576645.1 Ipomoea triloba | reverse complement strand
TGTAATTACCTGCACACCACAAGCTTTCAAACACATGGACTCACATTCGATTAGCTAGAATCAAGAAAGCATTAAGATAAAGATTTAATATTAAAAAAGCAAAAACTAAAAGAATAACGCAAACAAAATACGAATTTAAAACAAGGTATAAGTGCGTAATAGAACAAGTGCTAATCTCAAAAAGAAATCCTACAACTAAGCAACTAAAATCATCAAGGTGCACTAGATCATATGCCCGATCCATCGGACTCCTCTCCAAACCGCTCAAGCTTGAGCCTCCGTACTTCGTGTTCAAGCACATTAACTCGGTTCTCAAGCTTTTCTATAATTCCCCATAAGTCTCTTTGCTCTCCTCTCTCTTCATCCTCACTAGGCTCCTCGGGTGCTATGCCAAATTGCAAGAAATCACCTATGTCTAGGGGTGTCATCGTGGTTGCCACCGCTTCATACGCCAGAGCATCCTCAAATCCTAAGGCTTCANCTTCATACGCCAGAGCATCCTCAAATCCTAAGGCTTCACAAAACCTACTCACTATAGGTCCCACAAAGATACTCTCACTGTCCTCGTAGCTTTGTCTCTTAAGAAAGGTTTTGCAAAGTTCTCCCATATGGATTGGGGTT
>NC_044931.1:4800783-4804918 GCF_003576645.1 Ipomoea triloba | reverse complement strand
ATAAAGGGCACGTTTACTAACTGGAAATTTTCGCCAGTTTTATGAAAATTTGGAAAATTGGAGAACAGAAAACAGAAAACAGAAAACATGTTTACTAACACAGTTTTCCATTTTGAAAACAGGAAACAATTTTTCAATTTTCTAGAAAACTGAAACACTATTAAAAATTGTTTTCTAAATGGAAAACAGAATCATCTATCATCTATTAGACTATATGTCACTATAACAACATTCTCACCATTATTTACTTACATATTTATTCATTACTATGATTACATTTATTATCATCTTCTTTTACTTATCATCATCAACTATCTTTTATACTTGCATTACTTATTTAAACATAACTTATTTGCTTATGCTTAAAATTATACATCATTCACATTATCAAAATTTAAAATTGAAATCCATACCATGTTTTATATTTTGATTGAACTCAATTGATTATTGGTTCAGATATTTTTAATTATGTTATATCGAATACGAGTTTGGTCCAGATATCGGATATCAAACTTTCACATATATTATTATATTAGAATTCAAAATAAATATTATATATTATATGCATGCCATTCAAATGAATATATCAAAAATAGTTTAAATATTAGCTCAAAAAATATTAATATTATTTAAACTAAACTTTATGTTAACTTAATAGGTTATTAGTTATGTCTTATAAAAAAATAAATTTGGTTTGGATATCAAATGTAAAAATTTTACATATATTGGACTTACAAGTGAAAATTATGTTTATTCTATTTAAACCAAATATATTTTAAAATAATATAAGGTCTAAAAATCGCTCGAAACTAAACTTATGTTAGTTTTATAACGTTAATCTAAAAAAATAAATTTGAAAAAATAAATGTTAGTAAACAAGCTAGTTTTCTAAACAGAAAATACAAAATGGAAAACAGAGAATGAAAACTGAAAAATTAGAAAACTGGAAATAGAAACTAGTTTTCATTTTCTACTTCTTTCAACATTAGATCTATAGATTGAAAATGTGTTAAATGAGATACATACAATAAAAAAAATTAATTTTAAATATTGTGTGCACAACATGAATTTAAAAAAAAAATCTTTTTAATTTAGATACACCTACCATCTTTTCAATAAAAAGAAGATACACCTACCATCTTCAGTGAAATTTTACATATAAATCGTTATGTGAAATTGCTAAATAATGAGGTAATTCATAACTACTTTGTACAATAGTTATCTAACTAGTGATGCAAGCGTAATTATCTCTAAATTATTGACCATACATATATATCTTAATGTATCGGAATATTAAGAGCAAACCCAATAAAAATAAATAGCAAACTCAAATTAAAAGTCTTTTATAATTTTTTTAATATATCAATCTAACATAATTTTGTGACTAATAATAATCAAATAAACTTTATAATACATGTTATAATATTTATAAGCTATTAACTTTTATAATGTACTGTGTTAATAAGTTAATCAACCTAACGTAATTTAGTGATATAAAAAAATGAAGTTCAAAAGGTATTACAAGTATTTTCAAAATTTTTAATATTATCAAGTCTTATTTTAAACAAAAATATTAATTTTTAAAATGCTTGCGTGAATATATATTAATCAACATTATCTATATGTCAATGACCAATATTGACTCCAAATACTACATTGTAACATAGTCAGTAAAGAAACATTATATTAAAATAGAATTGTCGTTTTCAGAACGTCCTTATTAAAGACAATATATTGCCGTGAAACAATATTTGTTTCTTGCACGGATGTTGATTCAATTCAATTTTGAACTTTTTCTTTTTCTTCTGGTTACCTATACTTAAATTTTCTTCTGGGTTCGTGTATAATACTTGGCATCCCACCATTGTGAATTCAATCATATTTGTACAGTATAACTCTTATCGAAGAGCACTCTTTAATATGTTGCACTCAATTAACAACATAATTTATGGCATTACGATTCAGTAAAACTTTTGCCTATCTAGCAATGTGATAAGAGATTATGGAAATGGCTAGCTAAGAAAAGAATGGCAATTTGATATAAGATATTGTGCTCGATTATTGCAATGTTACGAAATGGCGAAGAGTGAGATTGCTCTGTTAGTATGCAGATAAAATATATATAACATTGGCTTGTGGGAACGAGCTCTTTTGGAATAAACATATATTTTCCTTCACTTTTAATGGCTTGATATGATCAAAATATCTCTTTGATTTCATTTTTGATACGAGGCACCAGAAGCATACAGACCCTAGAGGTGCAATTATTATAGTATACCATAGACCAGGGTGTACCTTGTATTGTAGATTCTGGTCTAAGATTGAACTAGCCCTTAATCGGTCTGGAATAACTCGGCATGAGCTTCGCTTGGATTAGTTTTGATCGAGATCATGTTGGTCTTATTAAAAAAAAAAAACTTGGGGCCAAGCTCGAAACTGGCTCAGGACCAAGTATAGGCACACAAAATATTGTGCGGACCATAATAAAAAGTACATTCTTAATATACTAATTAAAAGTATATTATTCGTGTACTAAATGTACATTATACAAAATAATGTACTTTCAGTACTCAAATAATATACTTTCCCTTAATATAATGTACATTTTTAATATACTTAAAGTACATTATTTTTGTCNTTAGAAATACATTCTATATGTAAACATTATAACTATCAAACTAATACATAAATCATAAGTGTTTTATGTAGTTTAATATAATTTTCAAACTTTTATACTCTCTCTGTCCAATTTTTGTTTCTGATTTGATTAACGAGGCTTGACTGAAGTCAATTTTTTAATCAAAATTTTCAGAATACTAAATTTAGTATTAATACACAAAATTTATATATTTTGAAATTACACTAAAAGTACACTTAAGCATAAAAAATTAAATTTAAAAATAACTAAAAAAATACTATAGAAAATAAACAAAAAAGAAAGAGTTGGTTTTACTAATGAATAGTAAATAGGAGGTACCAATGAAAGTTCAATCCATAAGGCACTATAATATATGCATACATGAGTTTTAGATTTACTATATAAATGGAGGACGAATGTTGGAAATTTCTATAGTAATGTAAATTAATGTTTCAGATGTACTACTATGAAAGCATAAATAAAATTGGGAGTTGTGCGTTATAAAACTTTAAGTGCGCGTGGTTTATGTTTTAAGGTGTTTTATTTGTGTGCTTAAAGTGCGTGATTTGTATAGTTAAGGTGCGCCATGTAATGCTTAAGGTGTATAACCGCACAACCGCAAGGGAACCCTTACCCCCTTTCCTACACACACACACACACACACACACACACACACNTTAGAAATACATTCTATATGTAAACATTATAACTATCAAACTAATACATAAATCATAAGTGTTTTATGTAGTTTAATATAATTTTCAAACTTTTATACTCTCTCTGTCCAATTTTTGTTTCTGATTTGATTAACGAGGCTTGACTGAAGTCAATTTTTTAATCAAAATTTTCAGAATACTAAATTTAGTATTAATACACAAAATTTATATATTTTGAAATTACACTAAAAGTACACTTAAGCATAAAAAATTAAATTTAAAAATAACTAAAAAAATACTATAGAAAATAAACAAAAAAGAAAGAGTTGGTTTTACTAATGAATAGTAAATAGGAGGTACCAATGAAAGTTCAATCCATAAGGCACTATAATATATGCATACATGAGTTTTAGATTTACTATATAAATGGAGGACGAATGTTGGAAATTTCTATAGTAATGTAAATTAATGTTTCAGATGTACTACTATGAAAGCATAAATAAAATTGGGAGTTGTGCGTTATAAAACTTTAAGTGCGCGTGGTTTATGTTTTAAGGTGTTTTATTTGTGTGCTTAAAGTGCGTGATTTGTATAGTTAAGGTGCGCCATGTAATGCTTAAGGTGTATAACTGCACAACCGCAAGGAAACCCTTACCCCCTTTCCTACACACACACACACACACACACACACACACACACATATATATATATATATTTACAATCAAATGATACAACACCTTCCCATGAGACAATGTGCGACAACGTGAGTGCACACAGTTTACTATGCGGATGCACACAGCCTAAAGTGTGTGCACTTATGTGTGTATATATATATGTGTGT
>NC_044931.1:4799583-4799783 GCF_003576645.1 Ipomoea triloba | reverse complement strand
ATCGAACTTACATTGTTTTGCCTATGTATCGAGACTTGGGGATTCTTACTTAACAGTTGGTATCATCAAAACCTATTACATGATGTTCCTAACACCTTTGAGTGAGTTAGGTTGAGATAACCTAAGTCTCATTTCTATGGCTGATTTGAAAAAGAAAAAGCATTGATTTTATTTTCAGCGCATATGGTAAGTTTGACAAC
>NC_044931.1:4799062-4799246 GCF_003576645.1 Ipomoea triloba | reverse complement strand
TAGGTTGAGATAACCTAAGTCTCATTTCGATCTTCGGATCCTTATGAGTCCGGCAGTCTGCATGCCTTTGAGTGAGTTTGGTTGAGATAACCTAAGTCTCACTTCTATCTTCGGATCCTTATGTGTCCGGCAGTCTGTCTGCCTTTGAGTGAGTTAGGTTGAGATAACCTAAGTCTCATTTCTA
>NC_044931.1:4796628-4798062 GCF_003576645.1 Ipomoea triloba | reverse complement strand
TAATTGACTTTACAGATAAAGTTTGATGGCCTATTTGATACATTTTATGCAAAAAAAAAAGTGACATTTTTATTTACTTGTTATTACAGATCACTAGCAGGTAATTATTCCTTGATAACTAAATTGACATGTTTATGTATCTAATTACTAACTTTAAAGAGTTTGAGGGCCTAATTGACTTTAGATATAAAGTTTGATGGCCTATTTGATAAATGTTATGCTAAAAAAAGTGAAATTTCTATTATCTGTTATTACAGGTCACTAACTGGTAATTACGCTTTGATGACTAAATTGACATGTTTATATATCTAATTGCAACTTTAAAAACTTTGAGAGTCTAACTGACTTTATAGATAAATATTGATGGCCTATTTGATAAATTTTATGCAAAAAAAGTGAAAGTTTTGTTTACCTGTTATTATAGATCACTAACAGTTAATTATGCCTTGATGACTAAATTGCTATATTTATGTATCTAATTGCAACTTTAAAAAGTTTGAGGGCCTAATNAATATTTCTGGCCTATTTGATACATTTTATGCAAAAAAAAAAGTGACATTTTTATTTACCCGGTATTACAGTTCACTAACAGTTAATTATGCCTTGATGACAAAATTGACATGTTTATGTATCTAATTGCAACTTTAAAACGTTTAACAACCTAATTGACTTTAAAGATAAAAATTAACAGCCTATTTGATACATTTTATGCCAAAAAAAGTGACATTTTTATTTACCTGTTATAACAGGTTACTAACAGGTAATTATGCCTTGATGACTAAATTGCGATGTTTATTTATCTAATTGCAACTTTAAAACGTTTAACAACCTAATTGACTTTAAAGATAAAAATTAACAGCCTATTTGATACATTTTATGCCAAAAAAAGTGACATTTTATTTACCCGGTGTTACAGGTTACTAACAGGTAATTATGCCTTGATGACAAAATTAGCATGTTTATGTATCTAATTGCAACTTTAAAAAGTTTTCAGGGTCTAATTGACTTTACACATAAAGTTTGATGGCCAATTTGATAAATTTTATGCAAAAAAAGTGAAAGTTTTATTTACCTGTTATTACAGGTAACTAACAGGTAATTATGCCTTAATGACAAAATTGACATGTTTATGTATCTAATTGCAACTTTAAAACGTTTGAGGGCCTAGTTAACTTTAAAGATAAATATTGCTGGCCTATTTGATACATTTTATGCAAAAAAAAGGTGACATTTTTATTTACCTGTTATTACAGGTAACTAACAGGTAATTATGCCTTGATGACTAAATTGCTATGTTTATGTATCTAATTGCAACTTTAAAACGTTTGAGGGCCTAGTTAACTTTAAAGATAAATATTGCTGGCCTATTTGATACATTTTATGCAAAAAAAAGTGACATTTTTATTTACACGGTAGTACAGGTCAATAACAGTT
>NC_044931.1:4795403-4795628 GCF_003576645.1 Ipomoea triloba | reverse complement strand
TAGTGCCAGTTTCAATTTCACAATTCTATAGGCTAGATCTCATGCTCCAATGGGTTGAACTTATAATATTTAAAAATTTACCAATATAAAGAAGCAATTTTAAAATTCTACCTTTATTAAATTTTTTTAAATTGGCTTATTAGCTCAGTTGGTTAGAGCGTCGTGCTAATAACGCGAAGGTCACAGGTTCGAGACCTGTATGAGCCATCACACTTATTATTGACT
>NC_044931.1:4794936-4795102 GCF_003576645.1 Ipomoea triloba | reverse complement strand
AGGTGCACCATTAGGCAATATTGAATGCACATTTGATATAATTTACATTATATATTCGGCGTTATATGATTTTTTGATCGTAGTGCCAGTTTCAATTTCACAATTCTATAGGCTAGATCTCACGCTCCAATGGGTTGAACTTCCTATATTTCTAAATTTACCAATA
>NC_044931.1:4793075-4793936 GCF_003576645.1 Ipomoea triloba | reverse complement strand
TATATATATATATATATATATATATATATATATATAGGTGTGTGTCTGTGACGTATATATATATATAATTGGTAAAATGTCACATTTTGAGTATGGTATATGGTATGTATAAACCGTAATTATATATGTTGTTAGTAAGAAGTGTAATACTATGTAGTTATGCACATGTGTTATGTAGGTAGTGTTACATATGTGTGAACTTATAAATGGTATAAGGAGGTGGTATTATGTGTATGTAAAGAATAAATGTATTTTGTGTGTTATGCCCATCTTAATGTTGGGAAGTGTATATGTTATATGCATTGAGATGTATGTGTCAAGTATGAGACTTATGTGAAAAATGTGGGGTTGAAAGTGTAGAATAGTTACACTTGAATTACCATTGTGAAAGGTTGTTAGTGGATTATTCAAATGTTTTGCAAAAGAAAAGGGGAATTTCCGTGGATTATTCAAATGTTTTGCAAAAGAAAAGGGGAATTTCCGAATTTGGTAAAAGGGGGAATCAATTTCCGAGTATTGGAATTGACCCAAGTATGCCCAAAATATTTTCAAAGCAAGAAAGGAAAAGAGTAGAAAAATGTTTTCAAACCTTGGTTCTAGTAAAAGTCGTGAAAGACCTTGTTAACCTACGGGATAAAGATGGGCTTAAAGTGCCTTTCCCGCGTGGTAGTTATGTGTATGATCATTCATACTGTGGGCGAAGTCTATTCGCCGAGTACTATATCACCCGGAAGGAAAAGGTACTCCTACGGGAGTGTACACACTTAAGTATAATCACTCTATGTTCGGGTAGGTGTCGTTCTTATGAACCTAGTGAGGCTAGCTAGGAATCATTCCAACGCTCCTATAAGTCCAGGGGAT
>NC_044931.1:4783012-4792075 GCF_003576645.1 Ipomoea triloba | reverse complement strand
ATAAACATGCCAATTTTGTCATCAAGGCATAATTACCTGTTAGTAACCTGTAATACCGGGTAATTAAAATGTCACTTTTTTTTGGCATAAAATGTATTAGATAGGCTATTAATTTTTATCTTTAAAGTCAATTAGGCTGTCAAACGTTTTAAATTTGCTATTAGATACATAAACATGCCAATTTTGTCATCAAGGCATAATTACCTGTTAGTAACCTGTAATACCGGGTAATTAAAATGTCACTTTTTTTTGGCATAAAATGTATCAGATAGGCTATTAATTTTTATCTTTAAAGTCAATTAGGCTGTCAAACGTTTTAAATTTGCTATTAGATACATAAACATGCCAATTTAGTCATCATGGCATAATTACCTGTTAGTGACTTGTAATAATAGGTAAATAAAAATGTCACCTGTTTTTGCATAAAATGTATCAAATAGGCCATCAAACTTTATCTGTAAAGTCAATTAAACCCTCAAACTTTTTAAAGTTGCAATTAGATACATAAACATGTCAATTTTGTCATCAAGGCATAATTAACTGTTATTGACCTGTAATACCGGGTTAATAAAAATGTCACTTTTTTTTGCATAAAATGTATCAAATAGGCCAGCAATATTTATCTTTAAAGTCAATTAGGCCCTCAAATGTTTTAAAGTTGCAATTAGATACACAAACATAGCAGTTTAGTCATCAAGGCATAATTACCTGTTAGTTACCTGTAATAACAGGTAAATAAAACTTTCACTTTTTTTGCATAAAATTTATCAAATAGGCCATCAAACTTTATCTCTAATGTCAATTAGGCCTTCAAACTTTTTAAAGTTGCAATTAGATACATAAATATAGCAATTTAGTCATCAAGGCATAATTACCTGTTTGTGACCTGTAATAACAGGTAAATAAAAATGTCACTTTTTTTTTTCATAAAATGTATCAAATAGGCCATCAAATTTTATCTCTAAAGTAAATTAGGCCCTAAAACTTTTTAAAGTAGCAAATAGATATATAAACATGTCAATTTAGTCATCAAGGCATAATTACCTGCTAGTGATCTGTAATAACAGGTAAATAAAAATGTCACTTTTTTTTTTGCATAAAATTTATCAAATAGGCCATCAAACTTTATCTCTAAAGTCAAATAGGCCCTCAAACTTTTTAAAGTTGCAATTAGATACATAAATATAGCAATTTAGTTATCAATGCATAATTTCTTGTTAGTGACCTGTAATAATAGATATATATAAAAATTTCACTTTTTTTTTGCATAAAATTTAGCAAATAGGCCATCAAACTTTATCTTTAAAGTCAATTAGGCCCTCAAACTCTTTAAAGTTAGCAATTAGATACATAAACATGTCAATTTTGTCATCAAGGCATAATTACCTGTTAGTGACCTGTAATAACAGGTAAATAAAAATTTCACTTTTTTTTGCATAAAATGTATCAAATAGGCCATCAAACTTTATCTGTAAAGTCTATTAGGCCCTCAAACGTTTTAAGGCTGCAATTAGATACATAAACATAGCAATTTAGTCATCAAGTCATAATTACTTGTTAGTAATTTGTAATAACAAGTAAATAAAAAGGTCACTTTTTTTGACATAAAATGTTTCAAATAGGCCATCAGTATTTATCTTTAAAGTCAATTAGGCTCTCAAATGTTTTAAAGTTGCAATTAGATAAATAAACATAGCAATTTAGTCATCAAGGCATATTTACCTGTTAGTGACCTGTAATAACAGGTAAATAAAAATTTCACTTTTTTTGCATAAAATTTATCAAATAGGCCATCAAACTTTATCTGTAAAGTCAATTAGACCCTCAAACTTTTTAAAGTTGCAATTAGATATATAAACATGTCAATTTAGTCATTAAAGCATAATTACCTGATAGTGACCTGTAATAACAGATAAATAAAAATTTCACTTTTTTTTTGCATAAAATTTATCAAATAGGCCATCAAACTTTATCTCTAAAGTCAATTAGGCCCTCAAACTCTTTAAAGTTGCAATTAGATACATAAACATGTCAATTTAGTCATCAAGGCATAATTACCTGCTAGTGATCTGTAATAACAGGTAAATAAAAATGTCACTTTTTTTTTTTTTGCTTAAAATGTATCAAATAGGACATCAAACTTTATTTGTAAAGTCAATTAGACCCTCAAACTTTTTAAAGTTACAATTAGATACATAAACATGCCAATTTTGTCATCAAGGCATAATTACCTGTTAGTAACCTGTAATACCGGGTAAATAAAATGTCACTTTTTTTTGGCATAAAATGTATCAAATAGGCTATTAATTTTTATCTTTAAAGTCAATTAGGCTGTCAAACGTTTTAAAGTTGCAATTAGATACATAAACATGCCAATTTAGTCATCAAGGCATAATTACCTGTTAGTGACTTGTAATAACAGGTAAATAAAAATGTCACCTTTTTTGCATAAAATGTATCAAATAGGCCATCAAACTTTATCTGTAAAGTGAATTAGACCGTCAAACTTTTTAAAGTTGCAATTAGATACATAAACATGTCAATTTTGTCATCAAGGCATAATTAACTGTTATTGACCTGTAATACCGGGTAAATAAAAATGTCACTTTTTTTTGCATAAAATGTATCAAATAGGCCAGCAATATTTATCTTTAAAGTCAATTAGGCCCTCAAACGTTTTAAAGTTGCAATTAGATACATAAACATAGCAATTTAATCATCAAGGCATAATTACCTGTTAGTTACCTGTAATAACAGGTAAATAAAACTTTGACTTTTTTTGCATAAAATTTATCAAATAGGCCATCAAACTTTATCTCTAATGTCAATTAGGCCTTCAAACTTTTCAAAGTTGCAATTAGATACATAAACATGCCGATTTTGTCATCAAGGCAGAATTACCTGCTAGTGATCTGTAATAACATGTAAATAAAAATTTCACTTTTTTGTTTGCATCAAATTTATCAAATAGGGTATCAAACTTTATCTGTAAAGTCAATTAGGCCCTGAAACGTTTTAAGGCTGCAATTAGATACATAAACATGCCGATTTTGTCATCAAGGCAGAATTACCTGCTAGTGATCTGTAATAACATGTAAATAAAAATTTCACTTTTTTGTTTGCATCAAATTTATCAAATAGGGTATCAAACTTTATCTGTAAAGTCAATTAGGCCCTGAAACGTTTTAAGGCTGCAATTAGATACATAAACATGCCGATTTTGTCATCAAGGCAGAATTACCTGCTAGTGATCTGTAATAACATGTAAATAAAAATTTCACTTTTTTGTTTGCATCAAATTTATCAAATAGGGTATCAAACTTTATCTGTAAAGTCAATTAGGCCCTGAAACGTTTTAAGGCTGCAATTAGATACATAAACATGCCGATTTTGTCATCAAGGCAGAATTACCTGCTAGTGATCTGTAATAACATGTAAATAAAAATTTCACTTTTTTGTTTGCATCAAATTTATCAAATAGGGTATCAAACTTTATCTGTAAAGTCAATTAGGCCCTGAAACGTTTTAAGGCTGCAATTAGATACATAAACATGCCGATTTTGTCATCAAGGCAGAATTACCTGCTAGTGATCTGTAATAACATGTAAATAAAAATTTCACTTTTTTGTTTGCATCAAATTTATCAAATAGGGTATCAAACTTTATCTGTAAAGTCAATTAGGCCCTGAAACGTTTTAAGGCTGCAATTAGATACATAAACATGCCGATTTTGTCATCAAGGCAGAATTACCTGCTAGTGATCTGTAATAACATGTAAATAAAAATTTCACTTTTTTGTTTGCATCAAATTTATCAAATAGGGTATCAAACTTTATCTGTAAAGTCAATTAGGCCCTGAAACGTTTTAAGGCTGCAATTAGATACATAAACATGCCGATTTTGTCATCAAGGCAGAATTACCTGCTAGTGATCTGTAATAACATGTAAATAAAAATTTCACTTTTTTGTTTGCATCAAATTTATCAAATAGGGTATCAAACTTTATCTGTAAAGTCAATTAGGCCCTGAAACGTTTTAAGGCTGCAATTAGATACATAAACATGCCGATTTTGTCATCAAGGCAGAATTACCTGCTAGTGATCTGTAATAACATGTAAATAAAAATTTCACTTTTTTGTTTGCATCAAATTTATCAAATAGGGTATCAAACTTTATCTGTAAAGTCAATTAGGCCCTGAAACGTTTTAAGGCTGCAATTAGATACATAAACATGCCGATTTTGTCATCAAGGCAGAATTACCTGCTAGTGATCTGTAATAACATGTAAATAAAAATTTCACTTTTTTGTTTGCATCAAATTTATCAAATAGGGTATCAAACTTTATCTGTAAAGTCAATTAGGCCCTGAAACGTTTTAAGGCTGCAATTAGATACATAAACATGCCGATTTTGTCATCAAGGCAGAATTACCTGCTAGTGATCTGTAATAACATGTAAATAAAAATTTCACTTTTTTGTTTGCATCAAATTTATCAAATAGGGTATCAAACTTTATCTGTAAAGTCAATTAGGCCCTGAAACGTTTTAAGGCTGCAATTAGATACATAAACATGCCGATTTTGTCATCAAGGCAGAATTACCTGCTAGTGATCTGTAATAACATGTAAATAAAAATTTCACTTTTTTGTTTGCATCAAATTTATCAAATAGGGTATCAAACTTTATCTGTAAAGTCAATTAGGCCCTGAAACGTTTTAAGGCTGCAATTAGATACATAAACATGCCGATTTTGTCATCAAGGCAGAATTACCTGCTAGTGATCTGTAATAACATGTAAATAAAAATTTCACTTTTTTGTTTGCATCAAATTTATCAAATAGGGTATCAAACTTTATCTGTAAAGTCAATTAGGCCCTGAAACGTTTTAAGGCTGCAATTAGATACATAAACATGCCGATTTTGTCATCAAGGCAGAATTACCTGCTAGTGATCTGTAATAACATGTAAATAAAAATTTCACTTTTTTGTTTGCATCAAATTTATCAAATAGGGTATCAAACTTTATCTGTAAAGTCAATTAGGCCCTGAAACGTTTTAAGGCTGCAATTAGATACATAAACATGCCGATTTTGTCATCAAGGCAGAATTACCTGCTAGTGATCTGTAATAACATGTAAATAAAAATTTCACTTTTTTGTTTGCATCAAATTTATCAAATAGGGTATCAAACTTTATCTGTAAAGTCAATTAGGCCCTGAAACGTTTTAAGGCTGCAATTAGATACATAAACATGCCGATTTTGTCATCAAGGCAGAATTACCTGCTAGTGATCTGTAATAACATGTAAATAAAAATTTCACTTTTTTGTTTGCATCAAATTTATCAAATAGGGTATCAAACTTTATCTGTAAAGTCAATTAGGCCCTGAAACGTTTTAAGGCTGCAATTAGATACATAAACATGCCGATTTTGTCATCAAGGCAGAATTACCTGCTAGTGATCTGTAATAACATGTAAATAAAAATTTCACTTTTTTGTTTGCATCAAATTTATCAAATAGGGTATCAAACTTTATCTGTAAAGTCAATTAGGCCCTGAAACGTTTTAAGGCTGCAATTAGATACATAAACATGCCGATTTTGTCATCAAGGCAGAATTACCTGCTAGTGATCTGTAATAACATGTAAATAAAAATTTCACTTTTTTGTTTGCATCAAATTTATCAAATAGGGTATCAAACTTTATCTGTAAAGTCAATTAGGCCCTGAAACGTTTTAAGGCTGCAATTAGATACATAAACATGCCGATTTTGTCATCAAGGCAGAATTACCTGCTAGTGATCTGTAATAACATGTAAATAAAAATTTCACTTTTTTGTTTGCATCAAATTTATCAAATAGGGTATCAAACTTTATCTGTAAAGTCAATTAGGCCCTGAAACGTTTTAAGGCTGCAATTAGATACATAAACATGCCGATTTTGTCATCAAGGCAGAATTACCTGCTAGTGATCTGTAATAACATGTAAATAAAAATTTCACTTTTTTGTTTGCATCAAATTTATCAAATAGGGTATCAAACTTTATCTGTAAAGTCAATTAGGCCCTGAAACGTTTTAAGGCTGCAATTAGATACATAAACATGCCGATTTTGTCATCAAGGCAGAATTACCTGCTAGTGATCTGTAATAACATGTAAATAAAAATTTCACTTTTTTGTTTGCATCAAATTTATCAAATAGGGTATCAAACTTTATCTGTAAAGTCAATTAGGCCCTGAAACGTTTTAAGGCTGCAATTAGATACATAAACATGCCGATTTTGTCATCAAGGCAGAATTACCTGCTAGTGATCTGTAATAACATGTAAATAAAAATTTCACTTTTTTGTTTGCATCAAATTTATCAAATAGGGTATCAAACTTTATCTGTAAAGTCAATTAGGCCCTGAAACGTTTTAAGGCTGCAATTAGATACATAAACATGCCGATTTTGTCATCAAGGCAGAATTACCTGCTAGTGATCTGTAATAACATGTAAATAAAAATTTCACTTTTTTGTTTGCATCAAATTTATCAAATAGGGTATCAAACTTTATCTGTAAAGTCAATTAGGCCCTGAAACGTTTTAAGGCTGCAATTAGATACATAAACATGCCGATTTTGTCATCAAGGCAGAATTACCTGCTAGTGATCTGTAATAACATGTAAATAAAAATTTCACTTTTTTGTTTGCATCAAATTTATCAAATAGGGTATCAAACTTTATCTGTAAAGTCAATTAGGCCCTGAAACGTTTTAAGGCTGCAATTAGATACATAAACATGCCGATTTTGTCATCAAGGCAGAATTACCTGCTAGTGATCTGTAATAACATGTAAATAAAAATTTCACTTTTTTGTTTGCATCAAATTTATCAAATAGGGTATCAAACTTTATCTGTAAAGTCAATTAGGCCCTGAAACGTTTTAAGGCTGCAATTAGATACATAAACATGCCGATTTTGTCATCAAGGCAGAATTACCTGCTAGTGATCTGTAATAACATGTAAATAAAAATTTCACTTTTTTGTTTGCATCAAATTTATCAAATAGGGTATCAAACTTTATCTGTAAAGTCAATTAGGCCCTGAAACGTTTTAAGGCTGCAATTAGATACATAAACATGCCGATTTTGTCATCAAGGCAGAATTACCTGCTAGTGATCTGTAATAACATGTAAATAAAAATTTCACTTTTTTGTTTGCATCAAATTTATCAAATAGGGTATCAAACTTTATCTGTAAAGTCAATTAGGCCCTGAAACGTTTTAAGGCTGCAATTAGATACATAAACATGCCGATTTTGTCATCAAGGCAGAATTACCTGCTAGTGATCTGTAATAACATGTAAATAAAAATTTCACTTTTTTGTTTGCATCAAATTTATCAAATAGGGTATCAAACTTTATCTGTAAAGTCAATTAGGCCCTGAAACGTTTTAAGGCTGCAATTAGATACATAAACATGCCGATTTTGTCATCAAGGCAGAATTACCTGCTAGTGATCTGTAATAACATGTAAATAAAAATTTCACTTTTTTGTTTGCATCAAATTTATCAAATAGGGTATCAAACTTTATCTGTAAAGTCAATTAGGCCCTGAAACGTTTTAAGGCTGCAATTAGATACATAAACATGCCGATTTTGTCATCAAGGCAGAATTACCTGCTAGTGATCTGTAATAACATGTAAATAAAAATTTCACTTTTTTGTTTGCATCAAATTTATCAAATAGGGTATCAAACTTTATCTGTAAAGTCAATTAGGCCCTGAAACGTTTTAAGGCTGCAATTAGATACATAAACATAGCAATTTAGTCATCAAGTCATAATTACTTGTTAGTAATTTGTATTAACAAGTAATTAATAAAAAGGTCACTTTTTTTTGACATAAAATGTTTCAAATAGGCCATCAGTATTTATCTTTAAAGTCAATTAGGCCCTGAAACGTTTTAAGGCTGCAATTAGATACATAAACATAGCAATTTAGTCATCAAGTCATAATTACTTGTTAGTAATTTGTATTAACAAGTAATTAATAAAAAGGTCACTTTTTTTTGACATAAAATGTTTCAAATAGGCCATCAAACTTTATCTGTAAAGTCAATTAGGCTCTCAAACGTTTTAAAGTTGCAATTAGATATATAAACATGTCAATTTAGTCATTAAAGCATAATTACCTGATAGTGACCTGTAATAACAAATAAATAAAAATTTCACTTTTTTTTTGCATAAAATTTATCAAATAGGCCATCAAACTCTTTAAAGTTGCAATTAGATACATAGACATGTCAATTTAGTCATCAAGGCATAATTAACTGCTAGTGATCTGTAATAACAGGTAAATAAAAATGTCACTTTTTTTTTTGCATAAAATGTATCAAATAGGACATCAAACTTTATTTGTAAAGTCAATTAGACCCTGAAACTTTTTAAAGTTGCAATTAGATACATAAACATGCCAATTTTGTCATCAAGGCATAATTACCTGTTAGTANCTAGTGATCTGTAATAACAGGTAAATAAAAATGTCACTTTTTTTTGCGTAAAATCTATCAAATAGGCCAGCAATATTTATCTTTAAAGTCAATTAGGCCCTCAAACGTTTTAAAGTTGCAATTAGATACATAAACATAACAATTTAGTCATCAAGGCATAATTAACTGTTAGTGACCTGAAATACCGGGTAAATAAAAAATGTCACTTTTTTTTGCATAAAATGTATCAAATAGGCCAAAAGTGTCACTTTTTTTTGCATAAAATGTATCAAATAGGCCAGGAATATTTATTTTTTTTGCATAAAATGTATCAAATAGGCCAGGAATATTTATCTTTAAAGTCTATTAGGCCCTCAAACATTTTAAAGTTGCAATTATGTAAGTCTATTAGGCCCTCAAACATTTTAAAGTTGCAATTATGTACATAAAAATAGCAATTTAGTCATCAAGGCATAATTACCTGTTAGTGACCTGTAACAACAGGTAAATAAAATTTTCACTTTTTTTTGCATAAAATTTATCAAATAGGCCATCAAACTTTATCTCTAAAGTCAATTAGGCCCTCAAACT
>NC_044931.1:4781264-4782978 GCF_003576645.1 Ipomoea triloba | reverse complement strand
ATATAAACATGTCAATTTAGTCATTAAAGCATAATTACCTGATAGTGACCTGTAATAACAAATAAATAAAAATTTCACTTTTTTTTTGCATAAAATTTATCAAATAGGCCATCAAACTCTTTAAAGTTGCAATTAGATACATAGACATGTCAATTTAGTCATCAAGGCATAATTAACTGCTAGTGATCTGTAATAACAGGTAAATAAAAATGTCACTTTTTTTTTTGCATAAAATGTATCAAATAGGACATCAAACTTTATTTGTAAAGTCAATTAGACCCTGAAACTTTTTAAAGTTGCAATTAGATACATAAACATGCCAATTTTGTCATCAAGGCATAATTACCTGTTAGTAACCTGTAATACCGGGTAAATAAAATGTCACTTTTTTTTGGCATAAAATGTATCAAATAGGCTATTAATTTTTANCTTTTTGGGCGTAAAATGTATCAAATAGGCCATCAAATTTTATCTGTAGGGTCAATTAGACCCTCAAACTTTTTAAAGTTGCAATTAGATACATAAACATGTCAATTTTTTCATCAAGACATAATTATCTGTTAGTGACCTGTAATAACAGGTAAATGAAACATAATTATCTGTTAGTGACCTGTAATAACAGGTAAATGAAAATGTCACTTTTTTTTTGCATAAAATGTATCAAATAGGCCAAAATGTCACTTTTTTTTTGCATAAAATGTATCAAATAGGCCATCAAACTTTATCTCTAAAGTCAATTAGGCCCAAAAACTCTATAAAGTTAGCAATTAGGTACATAAACATGTCAATTTTGTCATCAAGGCATAGCAATTAGGTACATAAACATGTCAATTTTGTCATCAAGGCATACAATTAGGTACATAAACATGTCAATTTTGTCATCAAGGCATAATTAACTGTTAGTGACCTGAAATACCGGGTAAATAAAAATGTCACTTTTTTTTTTTGCATAAGATGTATCAAATAGGCCAGCAATATTTATCTTTAAAGTCAATTAGTCCCTCAAACGTTTTAAAGTTGCAATTAGATACATAAACATAGCAATTTGGTCATCAATGCATAATTAACTGTTAGTGACCTGTAATAACAGGTAAATAAAACTTTCACTTTTTTTTGCATAAAATTTATCAAATAGGCCATCAATATTTATCTATAAATTCAGTTAGACCCTCAAACTTTTTAAAGTTTCAATTAGATATATAAACATGTCAATTTAGTCATCAAAGCGTAATTATCAGTTAGTGACCTGTAATAACAGGTAAATAAAAATTTCACTTTTTTTTTGCATAAAATTTATCAAATAGGCCATCAACCTTTATATCTAAAGTCAATTAGGCCCTCAAACTCTTTAAAATTAGTAATTAGATACATATAATGTCAATTTAGTCATCAATGCATAATTACCTGCTACTGATCTATAATAACAGGTAATAAAAATGTCACTCTTTTTTTTTGCATAAAATGTATCAAATAGGCCATCAAACTTTATCTGTAAAGTCAATTAGACCCTCAAACGTTTTAAAGTTGCAACTAGATACATAAACATGCCAATTTTGTCATGAAGGCATAATTACCTGTTAGTAACCTGTAATACCGGGTAATTAACATGTCACTTTTTTTTGGCATAAAATGTATAATATGGGCTATTAATTTTTATCTTTAACGTCAATTAGGCTGTCAAACGTTTTAAAGTTGCAATTAGATACATAAACAT
>NC_044931.1:4777293-4780451 GCF_003576645.1 Ipomoea triloba | reverse complement strand
TTTTTTTTGCATAAAATGTATCAAATAGGCCAGCAATATTTATCTTTAAAGTTAATTAGGCCCTCAAACGTTTTAAAGTTGCAATTAGATACATAAACATAGCAATTTTGTCATCAAGGCATAATTACCTGTTAGTTACCTGTAATAACAGGTAAACAAAACTTTCACTTTTTTTGCATAAAATTTATCAAATTGGCCATCAAACTTTATGTGTAAAGTCAATTAGACCCTGAAAACTTTTTAAAGTTGCAATTAGATACATAAACATGCCAATTTTGTCATCAAGGCATAATTACCTGTTAGTAACCTGTAATACCGGGTAAATAAAATGTCACTTTTTTTGGCATAAAATGTATCAAATAGGCTGTTAATTTTTATCTTTAAAGTCAATTAGGTTGTTAAACGTTTTAAAGTTGCAATTAGATACATAAACATGCCAATTTAGTTATCAAGGCAAAATTACCTGTTACTAACCTGTAATAACAGGTAAATAAAAATGTCACATTTTTTTGCATAAAATGTATCAAATAGGCCATCAAACTTTATATGTAAATTCAATTAGACCCTCAAACTTTTTAAAGTTGCAATTAGATACATAAACATGTCAATTTTGTCATCAAGGCATAATTAACTGTTAGTGAACTGTAATACCGGGTAAATAAAAATGTCACTTTTTTTTTTTGCATAAAATGTATCAAATAGGCCAGAAATATTTATATTTAAAGTCAATTAGGCCCTCAAACTTTTTAAAGTTGCAATTAGATATATAAACATGTCAATTTAGTCATCAAAGCGTAATTACCAGTTAGTGACCTGTAATAACAGATAATAGAAATTTCACTTTTTTTAGCATAACATTTATCAAATAGGCCATCAAACTCTTTAAAGTTGCAATTAGATACATAAATATAGCAATTTAGTCATCAAGGCATAATTAACTGTTAGTGAACTGTAATACCGGGTAAATAAAAATGTCACTTTTTTTTTTTGCATAAAATGTATCAAATAGGCCAGAAATATTTATATTTAAAGTCAATTAGGCCCTCAAACTTTTTAAAGTTGCAATTAGATACATAAATATAGCAATTTAGTCATCAAGGCATAATTAACTGTTAGTGAACTGTAATACCGGGTAAATAAAAATGTCACTTTTTTTTTTGCATAAAATGTATCAAATAGGCCAGAAATATTTATATTTAAAGTCAATTAGGCCCTCAAACTCTTTAAAATTAGTAATTAGATACATATAATGTCAATTTAGTCATCAATGCATAATTACCTGCTACTGATCTGTAATAACAGGTAAATAAAAATGTCACTCTTTTTTTTTTGCATAAAATGTATCAAATAGGCCAGAAATATTTATATTTAAAGTCAATTAGGCCCTCAAACTCTTTAAAATTAGTAATTAGATACATATAATGTCAATTTAGTCATCAATGCATAATTACCTGCTACTGATCTGTAATAACAGGTAAATAAAAATGTCACTCTTTTTTTTTTGCATAAAATGTATCAAATAGGCCAGAAATATTTATATTTAAAGTCAATTAGGCCCTCAAACTCTTTAAAATTAGTAATTAGATACATATAATGTCAATTTAGTCATCAATGCATAATTACCTGCTACTGATCTGTAATAACAGGTAAATAAAAATGTCACTCTTTTTTTTTTGCATAAAATGTATCAAATAGGCCAGAAATATTTATATTTAAAGTCAATTAGGCCCTCAAACTCTTTAAAATTAGTAATTAGATACATATAATGTCAATTTAGTCATCAATGCATAATTACCTGCTACTGATCTGTAATAACAGGTAAATAAAAATGTCACTCTTTTTTTTTTGCATAAAATGTATCAAATAGGCCAGAAATATTTATATTTAAAGTCAATTAGGCCCTCAAACTCTTTAAAATTAGTAATTAGATACATATAATGTCAATTTAGTCATCAATGCATAATTACCTGCTACTGATCTGTAATAACAGGTAAATAAAAATGTCACTCTTTTTTTTTTGCATAAAATGTATCAAATAGGCCATCAAACTTTATCTGTAAAGTCAATTAGACCCTCAAACGTTTTAAAGTTGCAATTAGATACATAAACATGCCAATTTTGTCATGAAGGCATAATTACCTGTTAGTAATCTGTAATACCGGGTAATTAACATGTCACTTTTTTTTGGCATAAAATGTATAATATGGGCTATTAATTTTTATCTTTAACGTCAATTAGGCTGTCAAACGTTTTAAAGTTGCAATTAGATACATAAACATAACAATTTAGTCATCAAGGCATAATTACCTGTTAGTGATCTGTAATAACAGATAAATATAAAGGTCACTTTTTTTGGTACAAAATGTATCAAATAGGCCATCAATATTTATCTTTAAAGTCAATTAGCCTCTCAAACGTTTTAAAGTTGCAATTAGATATATAAACTGTTGGTCCCAAGGGGATGAGGTACAAGTCTAGAGGGGGGGGTGAATAGACTTGTATAAGATTTTGCAAATCTTTTGGGGGGGGTGAATAGACTTGTATAAGATTTTGCAAATCTTTTCGACCTCTCGTGTGTATGGAACTTAGGATGTTTAGGTTCGATCGACCTCTCGTGTGTATGGAACTTAGGATGTTTAGGTTCGATACCTCACGAGGTGAAGACAAAGTTTTATGCGCAGCGGAAATGTTATCCCCTTTTGGTTAGCACGAGTAGTTAGTTCGAGAGGTGCGTTTATATGCAGTGCAATCGAGAAGTTAGCGAGAGATAAAAACAGTAAGTAAATGCAAGAGAGATTTTTAAGTGTTCCCCCCCTACGTCCACTCTTCTTCCAGAAACTCCCTGGAAGGATTGCACTAAAAATTCCCTTTTTAGTACAATATCGAGCGCTTTGAGCTTTGATCACGAAGCCCGCCTCAAGCCTCAGGTTTTTCGCCCCGCTTCTTGTTACTCCACCTCTCGAGCACTTGACCTTTGATCACCAAGCCCGCGTCAAGCCTCAGGATCTTCACAAGACAGCTCCCAGGTTACTCCGCCTCTCCAAGGTCTTTCTCCCCGCTTCCAGCTACTCCACCTCTCGAGCACTTGACCTTTGATCACCAAGCCGCGTCAAGCCTCAGGTTTCTTTCACTCGGACAGCTGCCAGGTTACTCCACTC
>NC_044931.1:4744979-4760137 GCF_003576645.1 Ipomoea triloba | reverse complement strand
CAGTAAGTAAATGCAAGAGAGATTTTTAAGTGGTTCGGCCAACCCGCCTACGTCCACTCTTCTTCCAGAAACTCCCTGGAAGGATTGCACTAAAAATTCCCTTATTTAGTACAATATCGAGCGCTTGAGCTTTGATCACGAAGCCCGCCTCAAGCCTCAGGTTTTTCGCCCCGCTTCTTGTTACTCCACCTCTCGAGCACTTGACCTTTGATCACCAAGCCCGCGTCAAGCCTCAGGATCTTCACAAGACAGCTCCCAGGTTACTCCGCCTCTCCAAGGTCTTTCTCCCCGCTTCCAGCTACTCCACCTCTCGAGCACTTGACCTTTGATCACCAAGCCGCGTCAAGCCTCAGGTTTCTTTCACTCGGACAGCTGCCAGGTTACTCCACTCACAGTAAGTAAATGCAAGAGAGATTTTTAAGTGGTTCGGCCAACCCGCCTACGTCCACTCTTCTTCCAGAAACTCCCTGGAAGGATTGCACTAAAACTTCCCTTATTTAGTACAATATCGAGCGCTTGAGCTTTGATCACGAAGCCGCCTCAAGCCTCAGGTTTTTCGCCCCGCTTCTTGTTACTCCACCTCTCGAGCACTTGACCTTTGATCACCAAGCCCGCGTCAAGCCTCAGGATCTTCACAAGACAGCTCCCAGGTTACTCCGCCTCTCCAAGGTCTTTCTCCCCGTTCTCTCCTCAGCTACTCCACCTCTCGAGCACTTGACCTTTGATCACCAAGCCCGCTTTTTTTTGCATAAAATGTATCAAATAGGCCATCAAACTTTATCTGTAAAGTCAATTAGACCCTCAAACTTTTTAAAGTTGCAATTAGATACATAAACATGTCAATTTTGTCATCAAGGCATAATTAACTGTTATTGACCTGTACTACCGTGTAAATAAAAATGTCACTTTTTTTTGCATAAAATGTATCAAATAGGCCAGCAATATTTATCTTTAAAGTTAATTAGGCCCTCAAACGTTTTAAAGTTGCAATTAGATACATAAACATAGCAATTTTATCATCAAGGCATAATTACCTGTTAGTTACCTGTAATAACAGGTAAATAAAACCTTCACTTTTTTTGCATAAAATTTATCAAATTGGCCATCAAACTTCACTTTTTTTGCATAAAATTTATCAAATTGGCCATCAAACTTTATGTGTATTGCATAAAATTTATCAAATTGGCCATCAAACTTTATGTGTAAAGTCAATTAGATATCAAATTGGCCATCAAACTTTATGTGTAAAGTCAATTAGACCCTGAAAACTTTTTAAAGTTGCAATTAGATACATAAACATGCTAATTTTGTCATGAAGGCATAATTACCTGTTAGTAACCTGTAATACCGGGTAAATAAAATGTCACTTTTTTTGGCATAAAATGTATCAAATAGGCCATCAAACTTTATGTGTAAAGTCAATTAGACCCTCAAACTTTTTTAAGTTGCAATTAGATACATAAACATGCTAATTTTGTCATGAAGGCATAATTACCTGTTAGTGACCTGTAATACCGGGTAATAAAAATGTCACTTTTTTTGGCATAAAATGTATCAAATAGGCCATCAAACTTTATCTGTAAATTCAATTAGACCCTCAAACTTTTTAAAGTTGCAATTAGATACATAAACATGTCAATTTTGTCATCAAGGCATAATTAACTGTTAGTGAACTGTAATATCGGGTAAATTAAAATGTCACTTTTTTTTTTTGCATAAAATGTATCAAATAGGCCAGAAATATTTATCTTTAAAGTCAATTAGGCCCTCAAACTTTTTAAAGTTGCAATTAGATACATAAATATAGCAATTTAGTCATCAAGGCATAATTTACTGTTAGTGATCTATAATAACAGGTAAACAAAACTTTCACTTTTTTTGCATAAAATTTATCAAATAGGCCATCAATATTTATCTATAAAGTCAGTTAGACTCTCAAACTTTTTAAAGTTGCAATTAGATACATAAACATGCCAATTTTGTCATCAAGGCATAATTACCTGTTAGTAACCTGTAATACCGGGTAATTAAAATGTCTCTTTTTTTTTGGCATAAAATGTATCAAATAGGCTATTAATTTTTATCTTTAAAGTCAATTAGGCCCTCAAACTTTTTAAAGTTGCAATTAAATACATAAATATAGCAATTTAGTCATCAAGGCATAATTTACTGTTAGTGATCTATAATAACAGGTAAACAAAACTTTCGCTTTTTTTGCATAAAATTTATCAAATAGGAAATAAAATTTTATCTGTAAAGTCAATTAGACACTCAAACTTTTTAAAGTTGCAATTAGATACATAAACATGCCAATTTTGTCATCAAGGCATAATTACCTGTTAGTAACCTGTAATACCGGATAATTAAAATGTCTCTTTTTTTTTGGCATAAAATGTATCAAATAGGCTATTAATTTTTATCTTTAAAGTCAATTAGGCTGGCCAACATTTTAAAGTTGCAATTAGATACATAAACATGTCAATTTCGTCATCAAGGCATAATTACCTGTTAGTAACCTGTAATACCGGGTAATAAAAATGTCACTTTTTTTGCATAAAATGTATCAAATAGGCCAGCAATATTTATCTTTAAAGTCAATTAGGCCCTCAAACGTTTTAAAGTTGCAATTAGATACATAAACATGGCAATTTAGTCATAAAGGCATAATTACCTGTTAGTGACCTGTAATAACAGGTAAATATAACTTTCATTTTTTTTGCATAAAATTTATCAAATAGGCCATCAATATTTATCTATAAATTCAGTTAGACCCTCAAACTTTTTAAAGTTTCAATTAGATATATAAACATGTCAATTTAGTCATCAAAGCGTAATTATCAGTTAGTGACCTGTAATAACAGGTAAATAAAAATTTCACTTTTTTTTTGCATAAAATTTATCAAATAGGCCATCAACCTTTATATCTAAAGTCAATTAGGCCCTCAAACTCTTTAAAATTAGTAATTAGATACATATAATGTCAATTTAGTCATCAATGCATAAGTACCTGCTACTGATCTGTAATAACAGGTAAATAAAAATGTCACTCTTTTTTTTTGCATAAAATGTATCAAATAGGCCATCAAACTTTATCTGTAAAGTCAATTAGACCCTCAAACGTTTTAAAGTTGCAATTAGATACATAAACATGCCAATTTTGTCATGAAGGCATAATTACCTGTTAGTAACCTGTAATACCGGGTAATTAACATGTCACTTTTTTTTTTTGCATAGAATGTATCAAATAGGCTATTAATTTTTATCTTTAAAGTCAATTAGGCCCTCAAACTCTTTAAAATTAGTAATTAGATACATAAACATGTCAATTTAGTTATCAAGGAATAATTACCTGCTAGTGATCTGTAATAACAGATAAATATAAAGGTCACTTTTTTTGGTACAAAATGTATCAAATAGGCCATCAATATTTATCTTTAAAGTCAATTAGCCTCTCAAACGTTTTAAAGTAGCAATTAGATATATAAACATAGCAATTTAGTCATCAAGGCATAATTACCTGTTAGTGACCTGTAATAACAGGTAAATAAAACTTTCATTTTTTTGCATAAAATTTATCAAATAGGCAATAAAATTTTATCTGTAAAGTCAATTAGACCCTCAAACTTTTTAAAGTTGCAATTAGATACATAAACATGTCAATTTTGTCATCAACGCATAATTAACTGTTAGTGACCTGTAATAACAGGGAAATAAAAATTTCACTTTTTTTTGCATAAAATTTATCAAATAGGCCATCAAACTTTATGTCTAAAGTCAATTAGGCCCTCAAAATTCTTTAAAGTTAGCAATTAGATACATAAACATGTCAATTTAGTCAGCAATGCATAATTACTTGCTAGTGATCTGTAATAACAGGTAAATAAAAATGTCACTTTTTTTTGCATAAAATGTATCAAATAGGCCATCAAACTTTATCTCTAAAGTCAATTAGACCCTCAAAATTTTTAAAGTTGCAATTAGATACATAAACATGCCAATTTTGTCATCAAGGCATAATTACCTGTTAGTAACTTGTAATACCGGGTAAATAAAATGTCACTTTTTTTTGGCATAAAATGTATCAGATAGGCTATTAATTTTTATCTTTAAAGTCAATTAGGCTGTCAAACGTTTTAAAGTTGCAATTAGATACATAAACATGCCAATTTAGTCATCAAGGCATAATTACCTGTTAGTGACCTGTAATAACAGGTAAATAAAAATGTCACCTTTTTTTTGCATAAAATGTATCAAATAGGCCATCAAACTTTATCTGTAAAGTCAATTAGACCCTCAAACTTTTTAAAGTTGCAATTAGATACATAAACATGTCAATTTTGTCATCAAGGCATAATTAACTATTATTGACCTGTACTACCGTGTAAATAAAAATGTCACTTTTTTTTGCATAAAATGTATCAAATAGACCAGCAATATTTATCTTTAAAGTTAATTAGGCCCTCAAACGTTTTAAAGTTGTAATTAGATACATAAACATAGCAATTTTGTCATCAAGGCATAATTACCTGTTAGTAACCTGTAATACCGGGTAAATAAAATGTCACTTTTTTTGGCATAAAATGTATCAAATAGGCTGTTAATTTTTATCTTTAAAGTCAATTAGGTTGTTAAACGTTTTAAAGTTGCAATTAGATACATAAACATGCCAATTTAGTTATCAAGGCAAAATTACCTGTTAGTAACCTGTAATAACAGGTAAATAAAAATGTCACATTTTTTTGCATAAAATGTATCAAATAGGCCATCAAACTTTATCTGTAAATTCAATTAGACCCTCAAACTTTTTAAAGTTGCAATTAGATACATAAACATGTCAATTTTGTCATCAAGGCATAATTAACTGTTAGTGAACTGTAATACCGGGTAAATAAAAATGTCACTTTTTTTTTTGCATAAAATGTATCAAATAGGTCAGAAATATTTATCTTTAAAGTCAATTAGGCCCTCAAACTTTTTAAAGTTGCAATTAGATACATAAATATAGCAATTTAGTCATCAAGGCATAATTAACTGTTAGTGATCTATAATAACAGGTAAATAAAACTTTCACTTTTTTTGCATAAAATTTATCAAATAGGCCATCAATATTTATCTATAAAGTCAGTTAGACTCTCAAACTTTTTAAAGTTGCAATTAGATATATAAACATGTCAATTTAGTCATCAAAGCGTAATTACCAGTTAGTGACCTGTAATAACAGATAATAGAAATTTCACTTTTTTTAGCATAACATTTATCAAATAGGCCATCAAACTTTATATCTAAAGTCAATTAGGCCCTCAAACTCTTTAAAGTTAGTAATTAGATACATAAACATGTCAATTTAGTTATCAAGGCATAATTACCTGATAGTGATCTGTAATAACAAGTAAATAAAAATGTCACTTTTTTTTTTTGCATAAAATGTATCAAATAGGCCATCAAACTTTATCTGTAAAGTCAATTAGACACTCAAACTTTTTAAAGTTGCAATTAGATACATAAACATGCCAATTTTGTCATCAAGGCATAATTACCTGTTAGTAACCTGTAATACCGGGTAATTAAAATGTCTCTTTTTTTTTTGCATAAAATGTATCAAATTGGCCTTCAAACATTATCTGTAAAGTCAATTAGACCCTGAAACTTTTTAAACTTGCAATTAGATACATAAACATGTCAATTTTGTCATCAAGGCATAATTACCTGTTAGTAACCTGTAATACCTGGTAATTAAAATGTCACTTTTTTTTGGCATAAAATGTATCAAATAGGCTATCAATTTTTATCTTTAAAGTCAATTAGGCTATCAAACGTTTTAAAGTTGCAATTAGATACATAAAAATGCCAATTTAGTCATCAAGCTATAATTACCTGTTAGTGACCTGTAATAACAGGTAAATAAAAATGTCATCTTTTTTTGCATAAAGTGTATCAAATAGGCCATCAAACTTTATATCTAAAGTCAATTAGGCGCTCAAACTCTTTAAAGTTAGCAATTAGATACATAAACATGTCAATTTAGTCATCAAGGCATAATTACCTGCTAGTTATCTGTAATAACAAGTAAATAAAAATGTCACTTTTTTTTTTTTGCATAAAATGTATCAAATAGGCTATCAATATTTATCTTTAAAGTCAATTAGGCCCTCAAACGTTTTAAAGTTGCAATTAGATACATAAACATAGCAATTTGGTCATCAAGACATAATTACCTGTTACTGATCTGTAATAATAGGTAAATAAAAATTTCACTTTTTTTTGCATAAAATTGATCAAATAGGCCATCAATATTTATCTGTAAAGTCAATTAGGCTCTCAAACATTTTAAAGTCGCAATTAGATACATAAACATGTCTATTTAGTCATCAAGGCATAATTACCTGTTAGTGACCTTTAATAACAGGTAAATAAAAATGTCACTTTTTTTTTGCATAAAATGTATCAAATAGGCCATCAACTTTAACTGTAAAGTCAATTAGACCCTAAAACTTTTTAAAGTTTCAATTAGATACACAAACATGTCAATTTCGTCATCAATGCATAATTACCTGTTAGTGATATGTAATAACAGGTAAATGAAAATGTCACTTTTTTTTTGCATAAAATTTATCAAATAGGCCATCAGTATTTATCTGTAAAGTCAGTTAGACCCTCAAACTTTTTAAAGTTGCAATTAGATACATAAACATGTCTATTTAGTCATCAAGGCATAATTACCTGTTAGTGACCTTTAATAACAGGTAAATAAAAATGTCACTTTTTTTTTTTTGCATAAAATGTATCAAATAGGCCATCAACTTTAACTGTAAAGTCAATTAGACCCTAAAACTTTTTAAAGTTTCAATTAGATACACAAACATGTCAATTTCGTCATCAATGCATAATTACCTGTTAGTGATCTGTAATAACAGGTAAATGAAAATGTCACTTTTTTTTTGCATAAAATTTATCAAATAGGCCATCAGTATTTATCTGTAAAGTCAGTTAGACCCTCAAAATTTTTAAAGTTGCAATTAGATATATAAACATGTCAATTTAGTTATCAAAGCATAATTACCTGCTACTGACCTGTAATAACAGGTAAATAAAAATTTCACTTTTTTTTTGCATAAAATTTATCAAATAGGCCATCAAACTTTATCTCTAAAGTCAATTAGACCCTCAAACTTTTTAAAGTTGCAATTAGATACATAAACATGTCAATTTAGTCATCAATGCATAATTACCTGTTAGTGATCTGTAATAACAGGTAAATAAAAATTTTACTTTTTTTTTGCATAAAATTTATCAAATAGGCCATCAATATTCATCTGTAAAGTCAATTAGGCCCTCAAACGTTTTAAAGTTGAAATTGGATACATAAACATAGCAATTTAGTCATCAAGGCATAATTACCTGTTAATGACCTGTAATAACAGGTAAATAAAACTTTCACTTTTTTTTTGCATAAAATTTATCAAATAGGCCATCAATATTCATCTGTAAAGTCAATTAGGCCCTCAAACGTTTTAAAGTTGAAATTGGATACATAAACATAGCAATTTAGTCATCAAGGCATAATTACCTGTTAATGACCTGTAATAACAGGTAAATAAAAATTTCACTTTTTTTTTTGCATGAAATTTATCAAATAGGCCATCAATATTCATCTGTAAAGTCAATTAGGCCCTCAAACGTTTTAAAGTTGAAATTGGATACATAAACATAGCAATTTAGTCATCAAGGCATAATTACCTGTTAGTAACCTGTAATAAAAGGTAAATAAAAATTTCACTTTTTTTTTTTGCATGAAATTTATCAAATAGGCCATCAAACTTTTTTTTTTTTGCATGAAATTTATCAAATAGGCCATCAAACTTTATCTCTAAAGTCAATTAGGCCTCAAAGTTTTTAAAGTTGCAATTAGATACATAAATATAGCAATCAAAGTTTTTAAAGTTGCAATTAGATACATAAATATAGCAATTTAGTCATCAAAACATAATTACTTTTTAGTGATCTGTAATAACTAGTAAATAAACAGGTCATTTTTTTTGGCATAAAATGTATCAAATAGGCCATCAATATTTATCTTTAAAGTCAATTAGGCCCTCAAACGTTTTGAAGTTGCAATTAGATACATAAACATGTCAATTTAGTCATCAATGCATAATTAACTTTTAGTGACCTGTAATAACAGATAAATAAAATGTCACTTTTTTTTTTTGCATAAAATGTATCAAATAGGCCATCAAATTTTATCTCTAAAGTAAATTAGGCCCCTTTAACTTTTTAAAGTAGCAATTAGATACATAAGCATGTCAATTTAGTCATCAATGCATAATTACCTGTTAGTGATCTGTAATAACAGGTAAATGAAAATGTCACTTTTTTTTTGCATAAAATTTATCAAATAGGCCATCGGTATTTATCTGTAAAGTCAGTTAGACCCTCAAACTTTTTAAAGTTGCAATTAGATATATAAACATATCAATTTAGTCATCAAGGCATAATTACCTGTTAGTGATCTGTAATAACAAGTAAATAAAAAGGTCATTTTTTTTGGCATAAAATGTATCAAATAGGCCATCAATATTTATCTTTAAAGTCAATTAGGCCCTCAAACGTTTTGAAGTTGCAATTAGATACATAAACATGTCAATTTAGTCATCAATGCATAATTAACTTTTAGTGACCTGTAATAACAGATAAATAAAATGTCACTTTTTTTTTTTGCATAAAATGTATCAAATAGGCCATCAATATTTATCTTTAAAGTCAATTAGGCCCTCAAACGTTTTGAAGTTGCAATTAGATACATAAACATGTCAATTTAGTCATCAATGCATAATTAACTTTTAGTGACCTGTAATAACAGATAAATAAAATGTCACTATTTTTTTTTGCATAAAATGTATCAAATAGGCCATCAAATTTTATCTCTAAAGTAAATTAGGCCCCTTTAACTTTTTAAAGTAGCAATTAGATACATAAGCATGTCAATTTAGTCATCAATGCATAATTACCTGTTAGTGATCTGTAATAACAGGTAAATGAAAATGTCACTTTTTTTTTGCATAAAATTTATCAAATAGGCCATCAGTATTTATCTGTAAAGTCAGTTAGACCCTCAAACTTTTTAAAGTTGCAATTAGATATATAAACATATCAATTTAGTCTTCAAAGAATAATTACCTGCTACTGACCTGTACTAACAGGTAAATAAAAATTTCACTTTTTTTTTGCATAAAATTTATCAAATAGGCCATCAAACTTTATCTCTAAAGTCAATTAGACCCTCAAACTTTTTAAAGTTGCAATTAGATACATAAACATGTCTATTTAGTCATCAAGGCATAATTACCTGTTAATGACCTGTAATAACAGGTAAATAAAACTTTCACTTTTTTTTTGCATAAAATTTATCAAATAGGCCATCAATATTCATCTGTAAAGTCAATTAGGCCCTCAAACGTTTTAAAGTTGAAATTGGATACATAAACATAGCAATTTAGTCATCAAGGCATAATTACCTGTTAGTGACCTGTAATACCAGGTAAATATAAATGTCACTTTTTTTTGCATAAAATGTATCAAATAGGCCATACAACTTTATCTGTAAAGTCAATTAGGCCCTCAAACTATTTAAAGTTACAATTAGATACATAAAATGTCAATTTAGTCATCAAGGCATAATTACCTGTTAGTGACCTGTAATACCAGGTAAATATAAATGTCATTTTTTTTGCATAAAATGTATCAAATAGGCCATCAAACTTTATCTGTAAAGTCAATTAGACCCTCAAACTTTTTAAAGTTGCAATTAGATACATAAACATGTCTATTTAGTCATCAAGGCATAATTACCTGTTAATGACCTGTAATAATAGGTAAATAAAACTTTCACTTTTTTTTTGCATAAAATTTATCAGGTAAATAAAACTTTCACTTTTTTTTTGCATAAAATTTATCAAATAGGCCATCAATATTCATCTGTAAAGTAAATTAGGCCCTCAAACGTTTTAAAGTTGAAATTGGATACATAAACATAGCAATTTAGTCATCAAGGCATAATTACCTGTTAGTGACCTGTAATAAAAGGTAAATAAAAATTTCACTTTTTTTTTTGCATGAAATTTATCAAATAGGCCATCAAACTTTATCTCTAAAGTCAATTAGGCCCTCAAACGTTTTAAAGTTGCAATTAGATACATAAACATGCCAATTTTGTCATCAAGGCATAATTATCTGTTAGTAACCTGTAATACCGGGTAATTAAAATGTTCATTTTTTTGGCATAAAATGTATCAAATAGGCTATCAATATTTATCTTTAAAGTCAATTAGGCCCTCAAACGTTTTAAAGTTGCAATTAGATATACAAACATGTTAATTTAGTCATCAAAACATAATTACCTGTTAGTGACCTGTAATAACAGGTAAATAAAACTTTCACTTTTTTTGCATAAAATTTATCAAATAGGTCATCAATATTTATCTGTAAAGTCAGTTAGACCCTCAAACTTTTTAAAGTTGCAATTAGATATACAAACATGTTAATTTAGTCATCAAAACATAATTACCTGTTAGTGACCTGTAATAACAGGTAAATAAAACTTTCACCTTTTTTTTGCATAAAATAAATCAAATAGGCCATCAAACTTTATCTCTAAAGTCAATTAGGCTCTCAAACTTTTTAAAGTTGCAATTAGATACGTAAACATGTCAATTTAGTCATCAAGACATAATTACCTGTTAGTGACTTGTAATAACAGGTAAATAAAAATGTCACTTTTTTTTTTGCATATAATGTATCAAATAGGCCATCAAACTTTATCTGTAAAGCCAATTAGACCCTCAAACTTTTTAAAGTTGCAATTAGATACATAAACATGTCAATTTAGTCATCAATGCATAATTACCTGTTAGTGACCTGTAATAACAGGTAAATAAAAATGTCACTTTTTTTTTTGCATATAATGTATCAAATAGGCCATCAAACTTTATCTGTAAAGCCAATTAGACCCTCAAACTTTTTAAAGTTGCAATTAGATATATAAACATGCCAATTTTGTCATCAAGGCATAAAATTAGATATATAAACATGCCAATTTTGTCATCAAGGCATAATTATCTGTTAATAAACATGCCAATTTTGTCATCAAGGCATAATTATCTGTTAGTAAACATGCCAATTTTGTCATCAAGGCATAATTATCTGTTAGTAACCTGGCCAATTTTGTCATCAAGGCATAATTATCTGTTAGTAACCTGTAATACCGGGTAATTAAAATGTTACTTTTTTTTGGCATAAAATGTATCAAATAGGATATTAATTTTTATCTTTAAAGTCAATTAGGCCCTCAAACGTTTATTAATTTTTATCTTTAAAGTCAATTAGGCCCTCAAACGTTTTGAAGTTGCAATTAGATACATAAACATGTCAATTTAGTCATCAACGCATAATTACCTGTTAGTGACCTGTAATAACAGGTAAACAAAAATGTCACTTTTTTTTGCATAAAATTTATCAAATAGGTCATCAATATTTATCTGTAAAGTCAGTTAGACCCTCAAACTTTTTAAAGTTGCAATTAGATATACAAACATGTCAATTTAGTCATCAAAACATAATTACCTGTTAGTGACCTGTAATAACAGGTAAATAAAACTTTCACCTTTTTTTTGCATAAAATAAATCAAATAGGCCATCAAACTTTATCTCTAAAGTCAATTAGGCTCTCAAACTTTTTAAAGTTGCAATTAGATACGTAAACATGTCAATTTAGTCATCAAGACATAATTACCTGTTAGTGACCTGTAATAACAGGTAAATAAAAATGTCACTTTTTTTTTTGCATATAATGTATCAAATAGGCCATCAAACTTTATCTGTAAAGCCAATTAGACCCTCAAACTTTTTAAAGTTGCAATTAGATACATAAACATGCCAATTTTGTCATCAAGGCATAATTATCTGTTAGTAACCTGTAATACCGGGTAATTAAAATGTTCATTTTTTTGGCATAAAATGTATCAAATAGGCCATCAATATTTATCTTTAAAGTCAATTAGGCCCTCAAACTTTTTAAACTTGCAATTAGATACATAAATATAGCAATTTAGTCATCAAGGCATAATTAACTGTTAGTGATCTATAATAACAGGTAAATAAAACTTTCACTTTTTTTGCATAAAATTTATCAAATAGGCCATCAAAATTTATCTCTAAAGTCAATTAGGCCCTCAAACTTTTTAAAGTTGCAATTAGCTACATAAACATGCCAATTTTGTCATCAAGGCATAATTATCTGTTAGTAACCTGTAACACCGGGTAATTAAAATGTTCATTTTTTTGGCATAAAATGTATCAAATAGGCCATCAAACTTTATCTCTAAAGTCAATTAGGCCCTCAAACTTTTTAAAGTTGCAATTAGCTACATAAACATGCCAATTTTGTCATCAAGGCATAATTATCTGTTAGTAACCTGTAACACCGGGTAATTAAAATGTTCATTTTTTTGGCATAAAATGTATCAAATAGGCCATCAAACTTTATCTCTAAAGTCAATTAGGCCCTCAAACTTTTTAAAGTTGCAATTAGCTACATAAACATGCCAATTTTGTCATCAAGGCATAATTATCTGTTAGTAACCTGTAACACCGGGTAATTAAAATGTTCATTTTTTTGGCATAAAATGTATCAAATAGGCCATCAAACTTTATCTCTAAAGTCAATTAGGCCCTCAAACTTTTTAAAGTTGCAATTAGCTACATAAACATGCCAATTTTGTCATCAAGGCATAATTATCTGTTAGTAACCTGTAACACCGGGTAATTAAAATGTTCATTTTTTTGGCATAAAATGTATCAAATAGGCCATCAAACTTTATCTCTAAAGTCAATTAGGCTCTCAAACTTTTTAAAGTTGCAATTAGATATATAAACATGTCAATTTAGTCATCAAAGCGTAATTACCAGTTAGTGACCTGTAATAACAGATAATAGAAATTTCACTTTTTTTAGCATAACATTTATCAAATAGGCCATCAAACTTTATATCTAAAGTCAATTAGGCCCTCAAACTCTTTAAAACTAGCAAATTAGATACATAAACATGTCAATTTAGTTATCAAGGCATAATTACCTGCTAGTGATCTGTAATAACAAGTAAATAAAAATGTCACTTTTTTTTTTTGCATAAAATGTATCAAATAGGCCATCAAACTTTATCTGTAAAGTTAATTAGACACTCAAACTTTTTAAAGTTGCAATTAGATACATAAATTAGACACTCAAACTTTTTAAAGTTGCAATTAGATACATAAACATGCCAATTTTGTCATCAAGGCATGCAATTAGATACATAAACATGCCAATTTTGTCATCAAGGCATAATCACCTGTTAGTAACCTGTAATACCGGGTAATTAAAATGTCTCTTTTTTTTTTGGCATAAAATGTATCAAATAGGCTATTAATTTTTTTTTTTTTGGCATAAAATGTATCAAATAGGCTATTAATTTTTTTTTTTTTGGCATAAAATGTATCAAATAGGCTATTAATTTTTATCTTTAAAGTCAATTAGGCTGGCCATAGGCTATTAATTTTTATCTTTAAAGTCAATTAGGCTGGCCAACATTTTAAAGTTGCAATTAGATACATAAACATGTCAATTTCGTCATCAAGGCATTAATTACCTGTTAGTAACCTGTAATACCGGGTAATAAAAATGTCACTTTTTTTGCATAAAATGTATCAAATAGGCCATCAAACTTTATCTGTAAAGTCAATTAGGCCTTCAAACTTTTTAAAGTTGCAATTAGATACATAAACATGTCAATTTCGTCATCAAGGCATAATTACCTGTTAGTAACCTGTAATACCGGGTAATAAAAATGTCACTTTTTTTGCATAAAATGTATCAAATAGGCCAGCAATATTTATCATTAAATTCAATTAGGCGCTCAAACGTTTTAAAGTTGCAATTAGATACATAAACATAGTAATTTAGTCATCAAGGCATAATTACCTGTTAGTGACCTGTAATAACAGGTAAATAAAACTTTCACTTTTTTTTGCATAAAATTTATCAAATAGGCCATCAAACTTTATCTCTAAAGTCAATTAGACCCTCAAACTTTTTAAAGTTGCAATTAGATATATAAACATGTCAATTTAGTCATCAAAGCGTAATTATCAGTTAGTGACCTGTAATAACAGGTAAATAAAAATTTCACTTTTTTTTTGCATAAAATTTATCAAATAGGCCATCAAACTTTATCTCTAAAGTCAATTAGACCCTCAAACTTTTTAAAGTTGCAATTAGATATATAAACATGTCAATTTAGTCATCAAAGCGTAATTATCAGTTAGTGACCTGTAATAACAGGTAAATAAAAATTTCCCTTTTTTTTTCATAAAATTTATCAAATAGGCCATCAACCTTTATATATAAAGTCAATTAGGCCCTCAAACTCTTTAAAATTAGTAATTAGATACATATAATGTCAATTTAGTCATCAATGCATAATTACCTGCTACTGATCTGTAATAACAGGTAAATAAAAATGTCACTCTTTTTTTTTGCATAAAATGTATCAAATAGGCCATCAAACTTTATCTGTAAAGTCAATTAGACGCTCAAACTTTTTAAAGTTGCAATTAGATACATAAACATGCCAATTTAGTCATCAGGGTATAATTACCTACTAGTGACCTGTAATAACAGGTAAATAAAAATTCCCCCTTTTTTTGCATAAAATGTATCAAATAGGCCATCAAACTTTATCTGTAAAGTCAATTAGACGCTCAAACTTTTTAAAGTTGCAATTAGATACATAAACATGCCAATTTAGTCATCAGGGTATAATTACCTACTAGTGACCTGTAATAACAGGTAAATAAAAATTCCACCTTTTTTTGCATAAAATGTATCAAATCGGCCATCAAACTTTATCTGTAAACTCAATTAGACCCTCAAAACTTTTTAAAGTTGCAATTAGATACATAAATATGTCAATTTCGTCATCAAGGCATAATTACCTGTTAGTGACCTGTAATACCGGGTAAAATAAAAATGTCACTTTTTTTGGCATAAAATGTATCAAATAGGCCAGCAATATTTATCTTTAAAGTCAATTAGGCCCTCAAACGTTTTAAAGTTGCAATTAGATA
>NC_044931.1:4737427-4739638 GCF_003576645.1 Ipomoea triloba | reverse complement strand
TTTTTTTTGCATAAAATTTATCAAATAGGCCATCAACCTTTATATCTAAAGTCAATTAGGCCCTCAAACTCTTTAAAATTAGTAATTAGATACATATAATGTCAATTTAGTCATCAATGCATAATTACCTGCTACTGATCTGTAATAACAGGTAAATAAAAATGTCACTCTTTTTTTTTGCATAAAATGTATCAAATAGGCCATCAAACTTTATCTGTAAAGTCAATTAGACCCTCAAACTTTTTAAAGTTGCAATTAGATACATAAACATGCCAATTTTGTCATCAATGCATAATTACCTGTTAGTAACCTGTAATACCGGGTAATTAAAATGTCACTTTTTTTTGCCATAAAATGTATGAAATAGGATATTAATTTTTATCTTTAAAGTCAATTAGGCTGTCAATCGTTTTAAAGTTGCAATTAGATACATAAACATGCCAATTTAGTCATCAGGGTATAATTACCTACTAGTGACCTGTAATAACAGGTAAATAAAAATTCCACCTTTTTTTGCATAAAATGTATCAAATAGGCCATCAAACTTTATCTGTAAACTCAATTAGACCCTCAAAACTTTTTAAAGTTGCAATTAGATACATAAATATGTCAATTTCGTCATCAAGGCATAATTACCTGTTAGTAACCTGTAATACGGGGTAAAATAAAAATGTCACTTTTTTTGGCATAAAATGTATCAAATAGGCCAGCAATATTTATCTTTAAAGTCAATTAGGCCCTCAAACGTTTTAAAGTTGCAATTAGATATATAAACATAGCAATTTAGTCATCAAGACATAATTACCTGTTAGTGACCTGTAATAACAGGTAAATAAAACTTTCACTTTTTTTGCATAAAATTTATCAAATAGGCCATCAAAATTTATCTCTAAAGTCAATTAGGCCCTCAAACTTTTTAAAGTGGCAATTACATACATAAATATAGTAATTTAGTCATCAAGGCATAATTACCTGTTAGTGACCTGTAATAACAGGTAAATAAAACTTTCACTTTTTTTGCATAAAATTTATCAAATAGCCATCAAACTTTATCTCTAAAGTCAATTAGGCCCTAAAACTCATTAAAGTTAGCAATTAGATACATAAACATGTCAATTTAGTCATCAAGGCATAATTATCTGCTAGTGATATGTAATAACAGGTAAATAAAAATGTCACTTTTTTTTTTTTGCATAAAATGTATCAAATAGGCCATCAAACTTTATCTGTAAAGTCAATTATACCCTAAAACTTTTTAAAGTTGCAATTAGATACATAAACATGTCAATTTAGTCATCAAGGCATAATTATCTGCTAGTGATATGTAATAACAGGTAAATAAAAATGTCACTTTTTTTTTTTTGCATAAAATGTATCAAATAGGCCATCAAACTTTATCTGTAAAGTCAATTATACCCTAAAACTTTTTAAAGTTGCAATTAGATACATAAACATGCCAATTTAGTCATTAAGGCATAATTACCTGCTAGTGATCTGTAATAACAGGTAAATAAAAATGTCACTTTTTTTTTTTTGCATAAAATGTATCAAATAGGCCATCAAACTTTATCTGTAAAGTCAATTATACCCTAAAACTTTTTAAAGTTGCAATTAGATACATAAACATGCCAATTTAGTCATTAAGGCATAATTACCTGCTAGTGATCTGTAATAACAGGTAAATAAAAATGTGACTTTTTTTTTTGCATAAAATGTATCAAATTGGCCTTCAAACATTATCTGTAAAGTCAATTAGACCCTGAAACTTTTTAAAGTTGCAATTAGATACATAAACATGTCAATTTTGTCATCAAGGCATAATTACCTGTTAGTAACCTCTAATACCTGGTAATTAAAATGTCACTTTTTTTTGGCATAAAATGTATCAAATAGGCTATCAATTTTTATCTTTAAAGTCAATTAGGCTATCAAACGTTTTAAAGTTGCAATTAGATACATAAAAATGCCAATTTAGTCATCAAGCTATAATTACCTGTTAGTGACCTGTAATAACAGGTAAATAAAAATGTCATCTTTTTTTGCATAAAGTGTATCAAATAGGCCATCAAGCTTTATATTTAAAGTCAATTAGGCGCTCAAACTCTTTAAAGTTAGCAATTAGATACATAAACATGTCAATTTAGTCATCAAGGCATTATTACCTGCTAGTTATTTGTAATAACAAGTAAATAAAAATGTCACTTTTTTTTT
>NC_044931.1:4695116-4726297 GCF_003576645.1 Ipomoea triloba | reverse complement strand
CCCCCCCCCCCCTCTTCAGGTTTATCAACGCCGTCCTCGCCCTACACCTGCTGAGACTCCTGTTGACTCACCCGGGCCATCTGATCCTCCTGCTGCGGTTCTACCACTTCCACTGGACTCTGTTCCTGATCCCACTGAGGCATCCATTGATCTCCGTAGAGGTACACGTTCTACTCGTAACCCTCATCCCATATATACTTTCTTGAGCTATCATCGTGTGTCTTCCCTATACTGTGCCTTCCTTTCTCATCTGTCTTCTGTGCCTATACCCAAGACTACTAGTGAGGCTCTCTCGGATCCAGGTTGCGCCAAGCCATGTTGACAGAAATGGAGGCTCTTCAATCCAGTGACACATGGGAGTTGGTCACTCTCCCTGTGGGTAAGACAGTTGTTGGTGTAGATGGATTTATACTGTGAAGGTGGGCCCTGATGGTAAGATTGATCGCCTTAAAGCAAGGTTGGTGGCTAAAGGCTACACCCAGATCTTTGGTTTGGATTATACTGATACTTTTTCTCCTGTAGCTAAAATTGCATCAGTCCGCTTGTTGTTGTCTCTGGCTGCTATTAACCATTGGGACATACACCAGTTGGATATCAAGAATGCTTTCCTCCATGGCGATCTTAAAGAAGAGGTTTATATGGAGCAACCACCTGGGTTTGTTGCTCAGGGGGAGTCTGGCTTGGTTTGTAAGCTTCGCCGCTCTTTGTATGGCTTAAAGCAGTCTCCACGAGTTTGGTTTGGGAGATTTAGCTCAGTGGTGTGTGAGTTTGGTATGGTTCGAAGTGAAGTTGATCATTCTGTGTTCTATCGCCATTCTAGTGGGAAATGCATATATCTTGTTGTGTATGTAGATGACATTGTTATTACAAGAAGTGATCAAGAAGGCATATCCAAATTGAAAGAGTATCTCTTCAGTCGATTCCAGACTAAGGACTTGGGCAAACTGAAATATTTCCTTGGTATTGAAGTAGCTCAGTCTCACAGTGGTATAGTTATTTCTCAAAGGAAGTATGCCTTGGATATTCTAGAAGAAACGGGTTTGTTGGATTGTAGACCTGTGGATAATCCAATGGATCCAAATGTTAAACTTCTACCAGGACAGGGGGAGCCATTGCCTGACCGAGAGAGATACAGGAGACTAATCGGGAAATTGAATTATCTCACAATCACTCGACCAGATATTTCCTTTGCAGCTAGTGTATTAAGTCAGTTTCTTGAAAGTCCTTGTGATACTCATTGGGATGCTGCTGTTCGGGTTTTGAGGTACATCAAAAGAGCCCCAAGGCAAGGTTTACTGTATGAAGATGGAGGGCATGCTCAAGTTGTGTGTTGAAGCTGAATATCGTGCTATGGCTCTTGTCATGTGTGAGTTGATATGGCTTAAGCATTTACTTCAAGAGTTATAGTGTGGCCAGGTCTCTCAAATGACATTAATATGTGACAACCAAGCAGCTCTTCATATTGCCTCAAATCCAGTCTTTCATGAGAGGACCAAACATATTGAGGTTGATTGCCACTTTATCAGGGAGAAAATTGTGTCTGGGAGTATCAAGACTAGCTTTGTCAACTCTGCAGCTCAGTTGGCTGATATCCTAACAAAGTCTCTTAGAGCTCCTAGAGTTGGGCATATTTGTAACAAGCTTGGAGCATATGATCTATACTCTCCAGCTTGAGGGGGAGTGTTAAACCCTAAGCCCGTTTATAGATGTTCAAAGGATTTAGGGAAAATACCTTGACTGACAGCTCTATGTCTCACAAGGTTTTGAGGAGAGTACACCATCCTATATATATGATTTTGGAGGACACACAGTATGGTAACAGGTTTCCATATACTACTACCTCAAAACCCTAGCTTCCAACTTTCCTAATATGTAGGATACCATATGTGATAAATATACCTTATAACACTCCCCCTCAAGTTGGAGCAAAGATATTAATCATGCCTAACTTGTTACACAAATAACTAACTCGTGTCCCAGTTAGGGCCTTCGTGAATAGATCCCCGAGTTGTTCTCCAGTCTTTACAAATCCAGTGGAAATTAACCCTTGTTGTATCTTCTCACGAACAAAATGACAGTCAATCTCTATATGCTTCGTTCGCTCATGAAACATTGGATTTGATGCAATATGCAGAGCAGCTTGGTTATCACACCATACTTTTGCAGGGATTGGAGCTTTAAAACCAGCCTCACTCAGAAGGTTGTTTATCCACATCACTTCACATGTTGATTGTGCCATTGCCCTATATTCAGACTCTGCACTCGAACGAGAGACCACATTTTGTTTCTTACTTTTCCACGAAACCATATTACCTCCAAAGAAAACAAATATCCAGTTGTTGATCTACGATCCTCTTTGGATCCTGCCCAATCAGCATTAGTAAAACACTCGATCTTAGTGTGCCCATGATTTTTATACAAAATTCCATGTCCTGGAGCTCCCTTCAAATAACTCAAGATGTGTTCTATAGCCGCCCAATGCTCAACAGTTGGAGATGCCATATATTGGCTCAAAACACTCACTAGATATGCAATATCTGGACGAGTTACTGTCAAGTAGTTCAACTTCCCAACTAATCTCCTATACCTCTTAGGATCTTCAAACAGCTCCCCCTCTTTTGACAATTGCATGTTTGGTATCATAGGAGTATTGCATGGTTTAGCCCCTAGTTTCCCTGTTTCAGACAGTGAGTCAAGTACATATTTTCGTTGAGACAGTAATATACCTGTTTTATTCCTCATGACTTCAATACCCAGGAAGTACTTTAGTGGTCCCAAATCCTTTGTCTGAAATTGACTATGAAGGAATGACTTAAGAGATGAAATTCCTTCGGTGTCACTCCCTGTAATGACAATGTCATCCACGTAGACCACTAACCAGATTATGCCTGTTTTGGACCACTTGTAGAACATTGAGTGATCCGATTTACTTTTCACCATCCCAAAGCTCTCCACTGCTTGACTAAACTTTCAAAACCATGCACGCGGGCTTTGTTTCAGTCCATACAATGATCGTCGAAGTCGGCATACTTTCCCAGACTGCCCCTGAGCAACAAACCCAGGAGGTTGCTCCATGTACACTTCTTCATGAAGATCCCCATGCAAAAAGGCATTCTTGATATCAAGCTGATGCAATGGCCAATCTTTAATGACCGCCATTGAAATGAGTAACCTGACAGAAGTAAGCTTAGCCACAGGAGAGAAAGTGTCAGAATAATCAACCCCATAGGTTTGGGCATTATCCTTTAGCCACAAGACGGGCTTTCAATCTAGCAACAGACTCATCAGAATTTACCTTGACAGCAAACACCCACTTACAACCAATAGGCCTTTTACCTACAGGCATGGCAACCAATTCCCAAGTACCATTGTGATCCAAAGCATTCATCTCCTCAATCATAGCAGTTCGCCACCCATGATGAGACAAGGCTTCCTTAACAGTTTTAGGAATGGAAATGGAATCAAGGGAAGCAACAAAAGAACAGGAGACAGAGGACAACTGAGCATATGATGCAAAAGAGGATATAGGATAAGTGCAACTGCGTTTACCTTTTCGAAGAGCAATAGGAGGGGTATCATTCAGCGATGGATCAACTGACTCAGAGGTGGTTTCAGGGATTTGAGTTGGTACCGAGGCAGGAAGAGAAGCTTGAGGCAAAGCAAGAACGGGAGCAGCAGGCCGAGGGCGACGAGAATAGACTTGTAAGACTGGAGGAGTAGGAACAGTCATAGGGATAGAGGTCGTGATTGTATACATCAAGATGTCATCCCCCTCATCCTCCCCCTTACCAATAGCATCCGGAGAAGAAGGAAAGAAAGGAACGTCCTCGTGAAAAGTGACATCAATAGAAACAAGGTACCTACCAAGCTCTGGAGAGTAACACCTGTACCCCTTTTGCACACGAGAATAACCCAGAAACACACACTTCAGAGACTTTGGATCGAGCTTGGTGAGGTTAGGACGGACATCTCGAACAAAGCATACACAACCAAATATACGGGGGTCAATATGAAACAAAGGTTGTGATGGGCACAGGATATAGTACGGAGTTTTTCCATCCAAAACCACAGAGGGCATGCGATTGATCAAAAAACAGGCAGTGGACACGGCATCAGCCCAAAACTGCTTAGGAACCCCCCTTTGAAACATTAATGCCCTTGCAGTTTCAAGCAAATGCCGATTCTTGCGCTCAGCTACCCCATTTTGGGAAGGTGTGTCAACACAAGAAGATTGATGCAACATACCCATGCCATGCATATAAGAAGAAAAGGGGTATGAGAAATACTCTTTAGCATTGTCACTGCGTAAAATTTTGACATGAACACCAAATTGGGTTTTAATTTTAGCATAGAATCCACGAAACACATCAAACAATTCAGAACGAAACTTCAATAAATATAACCATGTCATTCGAGAGAAATCATCAACAAAGGAACAAAATACTTATAGCCAAGTTTAGAAGTCACAGAACACGGACCCCAAACATCCGGATGTACTAACTCAAACAAAGTAGACACACGTTTGCTAACTCTAGGACTCAAATACACACGACGGTGCTTAGAAAACTCACACGACTCACAATGTAAAAATGGCAAACTATGAAACTGTGGACACAATTTCTTCAACAACAGGAGGGAAGAATACCCCAAACGACAATGAGCATCTACTGGAGTGACAGCACCCGAACAAGCAACCAACTTCGGCCTCGCGGTGTCAAGAATGTAGAGACCCCCAAACTCACGCTCCTCACCAATAACCCTCTTCATCATAAGATCCTGAAACAGACAATGATCAGGGAAGAACGTAACAGAACAGTTTAAAGCACGAGTAAGCTGGCTGACCGAAATCAAATTGAACGAGAAATTAGGGAGGTGCAAGACAGACTGTAAGGGGAGCGTGAGGATTGGCGTAATGGAGCCAGACCCAAGTACATGGGAGGTGGATCCATCCGCTAAGGTGACGAGGTGGTTTCAGGGATTTGAGTTGGTACCGGAAGAGAGCTTGAGGCAAAGCAGAACGGGAGCAGCAGGCCGAGGGCGACGAGAATAGACTTGTAAGACTGGAGGAGTAGGAACAGTCATAGGGATAGAGGTCGTGATTGTATACATCAAGATGTCATCCCCTCATCCTCCCCCTACCAATAGCATCCGGAGAAGAAGGAAAGAAAGGAACGTCCTCGTGAAAAGTGACATCAATAGAAACAAGGTACCTACCAAGCTCTGGAGAGTAACACCTGTACCCCTTTTGCACACGAGAATAACCAAGAAACACACACTTCAGAGACTTTGGATCAGCTTGGTGAGGTTAGGACGGACATCTCGAACAAAACATACACAACCAAATATACGGGGGTCAATATGAAACAAAGGTTGTGATGGGCACAGGATATAGTACGGAGTTTTTCCATCCAAAACCACAGAGGGCATGCGATTGATCAAAAAACAGGCAGTGGACACGGCATCAGCCCAAAACTGCTTAGGAACCCCCCTTTGAAACATTAATGCCCTTGCAGTTTCAAGCAAATGCCGATTCTTGCGCTCAGCTACCCCATTTTGGGAAGGTGTGTCAACACAAGAAGATTGATGCAACATACCCATGCCATGCATATAAGAAGAAAAGGGGTATGAGAAATACTCTTTAGCATTGTCACTGCGTAAAATTTTGACATGAACACCAAATTGGGTTTTAATTTTAGCATAGAATCCACGAAACACATCAAACAATTCAGAACGAAACTTCAATAAATATAACCATGTCATTCGAGAGAAATCATCAACAAAGGAACAAAATACTTATAGCCAAGTTTAGAAGTCACAGAACACGGACCCCAAACATCCGGATGTACTAACTCAAACAAAGTAGACACACGTTTGCTAACTCTAGGACTCAAATACACACGACGGTGCTTAGAAAACTCACACGACTCACAATGTAAAAATGGCAAACTATGAAACTGTGGACACAATTTCTTCAACAACGGAGGGAAGATGCCCCAAACGACAATGAGCATCTACTGGAGTGACAGCACCCGAACAAGCAACCAACTTCGCCTCGCGGTGTCAAGAATGTAGAGACCCCCAAACTCACGCTCCTCACCAATAACCCTCTTCATCATAAGATCCTGAAACAGACAATGATCAGGGAAGAACGTAACAGAACAGTTTAAAGCACGAGTAAGCTGGCTGACCGAAATCAAATTGAACGAGAAATTAGGGAGGTGCAAGACAGACTGTAAGGGGAGCGTGAGGATTGGCGTAATGGAGCCAGACCCAAGTACATGGGAGGTGGATCCATCCGCTAAGGTGACAGGGGAACTATGTGAAGAAGAAGAAATGGAGGAAAATAAACTCGAATTACCTGTCATATGGTCTGTGGCACCCGAGTCTATAACCCATTTGGATGAGGATGAGAGAAGACAAGATGTCGTGTTACCTGAGTCAGCAATAGGAGTGACTGAAGAGGATGAATGTTTCAAAGAGTCTTGGTATTGAGAAAACTTGGCAAACTCATTAGCAGAGACCATGATTGTCTTAGAAGACGCCCCAGGTGTAGATGCAACATTGGCAGAAGAATTACTACGATCCTTTTGCAACTTCCTACAGTCCCTCCTTATATGCCCTGGCTTTTGACAATAGTGACACACAATGGTGGAAGTACGCCCCTGGGAATATCCATTGTTCCCACTGTGAGAGTGACCAGAAGTGTGCCCTTGGGAATTGCCACCATTCCCATTGTGAGGATTACGACTAACAAGAGCACTATTAGGTGGGATGGGAACGTCGGGTATCTTGGATTGCTCGGATCGAATCAAGCGAGGGAAAACATCAGCTAGGGTAGGGATTTCAGATGTACTAAGAATTGTGAACCTAGCTGTGTCAAACTCAGAAGGAAGACCTGCCAAAAAACTCATAACAGCCAATTGTTCACGTTGTTTTTGTTGCTCTTTAATGTCAGCAGTGAATGACATGAGTTTATTAAGAGCCTCATATGTTTTCTTAAAGTCCATAAAGTAAGCAATGAGAGACAAATTTTGCTTCTCGGCACGGTAAAAAGACTTGCAAACATCATACATACGAGTGATATTCCCCTTCCCAGAGTACAAGTATTCCAAATAATCCATCAATTCTTTAACAGAAGAACAATGACTAACAAACCCAATAATACCCTCATCTATAGAGTTACGAATTTGTAAGAGCAAACATGTATCATCCTTCACCCAATTAGCATCCTCTTTGGTCTCAGTGAGGTGGTCTTTTCTATCCAAACTAGTGAGATAAAGCTTAATGACCAGAGACCACTCTAAGTAATTAGAATCATTAAGCTTACAGTCCGTGATTTTGGAATTCACAGGTCGACTTATTCTCAGCCATACCCACAAAAAATTGAGCCCAAACAGATCAGAAACAGACAAAAAACAGTAATCGGAGGGCGTACGAGACAACCTGATTGAAGATCCGCAAAAACCGAAGCAACACTGGTCAAACCAAGACCAGATCCGAGATCCCTGGAGCAAGGCGAGCTCGGAGAAAGTGGCCGAAAAATTTTCCGGCGACCGGAGATGGCTCACGCACCGGCGCGTGGAGGCGCATGGCGGTAGTGACAGCGGCCCGTGAGCTTCACGCGCTGGGAAAATCGGCGGCTGAACTTGCCGGTGAGGTCGCCGGACGCCGGTGAGCCGTCGTGGATGGGCGATGACGACAGTAAGCGAAGAAAAAAAAATTTCGTTTATAACCTAGGTTGTGATACCATGTTCAAAGGATTTAAGGAAAATTCCTTGACTGGCAGCTCTATGTCTCACAAGGTTTTGAGGAGAGTACACCATCCTATATATATGATTTTGGAGGACACACAGTATGGTAACAGGTTTCCATATACTACTACCTCAAAACCCTAGCTTCCAACTTTCCTAATATGTAGGATACCATATGTGATGAATATACCTTATAACAATAGATAAGCCCATTAGGGTTCTCTCTATTCTTGTATAAGTACTGGTAGTCTGTACAGTTCTATACACAGAGTAATATACGAATATACATTATTCTCTCATATATTCACACTTCCGATTCAAGGGAGGGTCCAATGACTCCAATCCCAAGCTTGTTCGGTCCACGTCGAGTTCACCCAACTGTCTGTAAGTATTGGTGGCGTGCAATGTGATATCTGCTATTTTGTACAATTATTCACCCCTTATTTTTGTTGTTTTAAAGGTTATTTTCTGTATCCTAGTGAAATTGGGAATTGTTTGTGTGTTATATTGTCCAAGTGCTGAATTATCTACAAGGAACAACAAAGGAAGAATATTGGAAGATTTTGGACAGGTTCTGGAAGAAAAGGGAAATTACAAGGAAGAATACAATTTGGAAAAGAATTGGAAGTTGCCTAATGGGCCAAGGCCCATCTACCTCCTATATATTCTACATATTCTCTACAATTGAAGGAGTTCCCTTTACAGAGTTAAAAACCCTAGTTAGTTTTAGTTTATATTTCCCGAGACTAGTTTTACATTAGATTATTTTATTTCAAGCTTGGAATCTTGGATTGAAGTTGGATTTGCTTTTTATCAGTTAAGTTTCTCTTCCCTTTTATTTCTTATGATGTTTATGTTTATTTATTCTTGCTTTGCTGTGTTTATTCCCATCATGCGGGAGTAATTCGTTTATGAGTTTGGATTAGGGGTTCATTGTTAATCTTGATGTTCAGTTTATGATAATTGCATAAAGGGATTGAATCTTTTGCCTAGGGTTTATGTTGAATTGGGTATTTCTTTGTACTTGTTATTGATTGATGGCCACAATTAATTGCTAGTCTGGGAGAGGGATTCATTACAACGAAAGTTGGATGGAGACCTCGAGCCTTACCAATTTCAACCTAATTTTCCTGCTATGAAAATAGAGGTAATCTTGGGGGCTTACAAGGCTTAGGTGCTTTAAGGTTATGATTGATGCATCACGACAGTGGGGCAATTGTAGCTTAATTCTGTTTATTGATTACAAAAGTAGCTGAATAGAATTCTTATGTGCTTTGCCCATAAATCCCTTGGTTAATTATTCTTTCCCTAATTCTGAGTTTGTTAGAACATCAAGGTTACAATTCCCCTGATCTGACCCATACCTTTATCATATAGTTTTCATCTTAATCAATTGTTTTCTTTTATTCCACATCATTCAGTCGTTGTTGCTTGGATTCTATAAATTCATATACTCTAGTGCCTGGTAATTCACACAGTTACGTGCCATAATACCAATCCTCAGCGGAACGACATTACACCCTTTTTACACTCATCATTTGTGCTCATCACAAAGCTTTTGTTCAAGGGGAGTCTCCTAAATGAGATATGAGTTTGTTATGTTTGAGTTAGTTCGTTATTTAGTTATTTTGGGTTATCAGTTATTTGTGTAACAAGTTGGAGCATGATTAATATCTATGCTCCAACTTGAGAGGGAGTGTTATGGAATATATATTTAATATATGGAATCGCTATAGATTAGGTAGTCTTAGGGATTTAGGTAGGTAGGTATATAGAAACTTGTTTCCTGTTCGTAGTCTTCTAGCACCTATTTATAGAGCTTTGTATTCTCTTTTCTATATGACAGTATAAGACAGCATATTCAGAAATCTTCTCTTTACTTTCATAACAAGAACAAAGTACCAAACCAGAAGTGGAAGTTTCATGTCTTTCCTTAATGCAGAATATCATCTGTAATAGACTGACTGTGCTCATTAATTTGAAGAGAAACCATTCAAGAAATCCAGTTTTAAGAGCCTGTTACAAGTACCCTGACAAAAATAGAGAAGAAAGAAATTACAGCAACCATCATTTGGGTGAAAGGGGATGTGATATGGAAAAGAGGAGAGAAGAGATGAGCATAGATAATGCAGAAGTATCTATCTTACTTACACTTTCCTAGTTCCAGATCATAATTCAGTACGCGAACATTTAGGTTCTCGTTTCCCAGTGCCTCCATGTCTTCCTGAATTTTCTTGACTGAGCGAGCATTTCAATTACTTGTAGAGTAATAATATCTTGGAAATCAGATGGCACCTCTTCAAATGCCTGCATTTTGCCAAAACCAGTCGCTCAAGTTTGGGAAAAGATTCAGCAGTGGCGTTCCATCTCACAATCCTGGATTCGCATATTCTCAAGAACTTGAGTTCGCAGAAGTTCCCTTCCTCAACATCCCATTTCTCACCATCAAATGCTGAGAACAGTTCAAGTGCTTCCACCTGTTCCTGTGAGTCCCATGAGACCCTTCGTAGATGCACACAAACAACTACATGAATACACATAGGGTAACTTGTGTGCATTCATGCTAGGCGAATTGCACACAATCTAGTCTGTTAGAATATAAATAAAAATTCTACTGTTAGAATATAAATAAAATTATATGATATATTAACATAGAACTATCTGTATTAAAGTTTTAGTTAAAATTGAAATATCTTGCAAGTTGCAATCAGAGTTTGTCTGAGTTATTACATAATGTACACATGATAACTGGAATAAAAATAGCATTTCCAGTGAGCCTGATCACTGAATCCTTAATAAATACAAATACAAAAGTCTCAAATGACACAAACACAACATTAATATATCACCTTGGAAAGGTCCAGAGTTAAGAACCACAAATGGAAGTTTCACTGTCTTTCCGTGATGCAGAACATCATCAGTAGTAGACAAACTGGGCATCTCAGAAGGCCAAGCCCAATCAGGTGAAAAAGAAGTGCAAAAAAATAAAAATAGAGAAGAGATGCAGATCAATGATGGTGAAGTGGCTATTGAAACATCTGTGGCATTGATGTATATTATCACCTTGAATGCAGAATGGGTTTGGTGAATTAAAGTCCCCGCTTTTACATTTAGAAGTTGTACCCTAACAAAAATAACAAGTAAATAATCTCCATTAATCATGTGAAGAGGTAAAAGAGAAGTAATGTTGAAGAGTTCATTTGACTTACATTTTTTTGGTTCAGAATCAGAATTCCAAACACGGACACTCAGCTGTTCGTTTCCCATTTCCTTTTGCTCTTCCTGAATTTCCCTGCAGTCCACCAAAACTAGTTGCTCAAGCCTAGGAAAGGAATCGGCTGTGGCCTCCCATCGTGCAATCCTGATGTTGTGTAATTTCAAGAATTTGAGTTTCAAGAAGTTGTGATCTCCCACATTCCATTCTTCTCCCTCAAATGCTTGGTGTAGTTCAAGAGCCTCAAGTTTGGGTAGGTCTGCAATTGTTGAAATATTACTCCATGCCAGGCGAAAATAGCTTATTGTCAATTGCTTGAGACTTGAAGGAAGTTTAAACATATGATGACATGACCCTGAGCAAATCTCGTTATAGTAGGATGCCTCGAGACATTCCAGGTGGTGAAGAAAGTGCAATTCAAGCAATTGGTGGTGAACATGAATCTCTTCAATCTGTTTACGACTGGGTTCAAGCTTCTCCAAAATGTCAGAAGTTGCAAGCTGCATGTCACCTTCTTTGGCTCCATTATCTTGTGAACAAAAAATTTTGCCTCATTGACAATACATGCGATGCATGCTAAGACATCTTTTGATGGCACAAACTCCGTAAGATAACTTTTTAAGATGTCTATCTCTTTTAGAATTTGAGCATTCATAGGAGCATCTGAACTAGCCATGTTGTTCTGTAGCTCAGATAGATTGCCCCATAGAAATTTGGCAAAGATATCTGGCTGTTTAATCTTGGCTGAAATTTCTGAATGTGACCACAGTGAAGCTCTTGTGGCATTCAAGAAAATCTCTTGCAGCACCGGCTCAATAAGCTCAATCTCACATATAAGGCGAAAGAATTTCTTTACTGATATGATAACTTTGGACGTCTGGAAAGAGTTTCATCCCCAATACATTGGTTCACGTATTTTGCATGAAAAATCAGATTAGAATCAGACGTTTTCTTGCCAAGTGAGTGAAGAATCTGATCTTCCACAAATCTGATATGGGTGTTCATGATCTTGTCCAAGTGAGGGGACAAATCAAAATGTGGATATTTGAAGTAATAAAAGCCAATGATTCCTAGCTCCATTTTAAGCATCTCAACTTCATTGTCACTTTCTAGGTTTTCAAGACGACTGAGAAGTTTCTCTATGCTTTCGAGCAACCCTACTCTCATTCGAGCCATGTTACTAGCCCTGCATCAACGACCAAATTTCAGCCATATGGCACAGAGATTTTGACATAAATTAAGATGTTGACACTACTGAAACAAGCATTATTGGCTTGAGAATCCAAATAGAGTTGTTCCATTTTAACAGCCTATATTTATCATGCTTGTATCAATGCAAACTGCCATGACTTCTCTATTCGTCATGGAGTCTGATCATACTTTTCTCAAACGCATCAAGGCAAAATGGAAAGAACGAAATGATATAATTACCTATTAGTGATATGTAATACTGGATAAATAAAAATGTCACTTTTTTTTTTTTTGTGCATAAAATGTATCAAATAGGCCATCAATATTTATCTTTAAAGTCAATTAGGCCCTAAAACGTTTTAAAGTTGCAATTAGATACATAAACATGCCAATTTAGTCATCAAGGCATAATTATCTGTTAGTGACCTGTAATAACATGTAAATAAAAATGTCACCTTTTTTTTTTTGGCATAAAATGTATCAAATAGGCTATCGATTTTTATCTTTAAAGTCAATTAGGCTGTCAAACGTTTTAAAGTTGCAATTAGATACATAAACATGCCAATTTAGTCATCAAGGCATAATTACCTGTTAGTGACCTGTAATAACAGGTAAATAAAAATGTCACCTTTTTTTTTTGCGTAAAATGTATCAAATAGGCCATCAAACTTTATCTGTAAAGTCAATTAGACCCTCAAACTTTTTAAAGTTGCAATTAGATACATAAACATGTCAATTTAGTCATCAAGGCATAATTACCTGTTAGTGACCTGTAATACCAGGTAAATAAAAATGTCACTTTTTTTTGCATAAAATGTATCAAATAGGCCATACAACTTTATCTGTAAAGTCAATTAGGCCCTCAAACTATTTAAAGTTACAATTAGATACATAAAATGTCAATTTAGTCATCAAGGCATAATTACCTGTTAGTGACCTATAATACCAGGTAAATATAAATGTCACTTTTTTTTGCATAAAATGTATCAAATAGCCAATCAAATTTTATCTCTAAAGTAAATTAGGCCCTCAAACTTTTTACAGTAGCAATTAGATACATAAACATGTCAATTTAGTCATCAAGGCATAATTACCTGCTAGTGATCTGTAATAACAGGTAAATAAAAATGTCACTTTTTTTTTTTGCATAAAATGTATCAAATAGGCCATCAAACTTTATTTGTAAAGTCAATTAGACCCTCAAACTTTTTAAAGTTGCAATTAGATACATAAACATGCCAATTTAGGCATCAAGGCATAATTACTTGCTAGTGATCTGTAATAACAGGTAAATAAAAATGTCGCTTTTTTTTGCATAAAATGTATCAGATAGGCTATTAATTTTTATCTTTAAAGTCAATTAGGCTGTCAAACGTTTTAAAGTTGCAATTAGATACATAAACATGCCAATTTAGGCATCAAGGCATAATTACCTGTTAGTGACCTGTAATAACAGGTAAATAAAAATGTCACCATTTTTTGCATAAAATGTATCAAATAGGCCATCAAACTTTATCTGTAGAGTCAATTAGACCCTCAAACTTTTTAAAGTTGCAATTAGAAACATAAACATGTCAATTTCGTCATCAAGGCATAATTACCTGTTAGTGACCTGTAATACCGGGTAAATAAAAATGTAACTTTTTTTTTTTGCATAAAATGTATCAAATAGGCCAGCAATATTTATCTTTAAAGTCAATTAGGCCCTCAAACGTTTTAAAGTTGCAATTAGATACATAAGCATAGCAATTTAGTCATCAAGGCATAATTACCTGTTAGTGACCTGTAATAGCAGGTAAAAAAAACTTTCACTTTTTTTGCATAAAATTTATCAAATAGGCCATCAAACTTTATCTCTAAAGTCAATAAGGCCCTCAAACATTTTAATGTCGCAATCAGATGAATAAACATGTCTATTTAGTCATCAAGGCATAATTGCCTGTTAGTGACCTGTAATAACAGATAATAAAATTTTCACTTTTTTTTTGCATAAAATTTATCAAATAGGCCATCAAACTTTATCTCTAAAGTCAATTATGCTCTCAAACTTTTTAAAGTTGCAATTAGATACATAAACATCTCAATTTAGTCATCAAGGCATAATTACCTGTTAGTGACCTGTAATAACAGATAAATAAAAATTTCACTTTTTTTTGCATAAAATTTATCAAATAGGCCATCAAACTTTATCTCTAAAGTCAATTAGGCCCTCAAACTCGTTAGAGTTAACAATTAGATACATAAACATGTCAATTTAGTCATCAAGGCATAATTACCTGCTAGTGATCTGTAATAACAGGTAAATAAAAATGTCACTTTTTTTTTTTTGCATAAAATGTATCAAATAGGCCATCAAATTTTATCTCTAAATTAAATTAGGCCCTCAAACTTTTTAAAGTAGCAATTAGATACATAAACATGTCAATTTAGTCATCAAGGCATAATTACCTATTAGTGACCTGTAATACCAGGTAAATATAAATGTCACTTTTTTTTTGCATAAAATGTATCAAATAGGCCATCAAATTTTATCTCTAAAGTAAATTAGGCCCTCAAACTTTTTAAAGTAGCAATTAGATACATAAACATGTCAATTTAGTCATCAAGGCATAATTACTTGCTAGTGATCTGTAATAACAGGTAAATAAAAATGTCACTTTTTTTTTTTTGCATAAAATGTATCAAATAGGCCATCAAACTTTATTTGTAAAGTCAATTAGACCCTCAAACTTTTTAAAGTTGCAATTAGATACATAAACATGCCAATTTTGTCATCAAGGCATCATTACCCGTTAGTAACCTGTAATACCGGGTAATTAAAATGTTACTTTTTTTTGGCATAAAATGTATCAAATAGGCCAGCAATATTTATCTTTAAAGTCAATTAGGCCCTCAAACGTTTTAAAGTTGCAATTAGGTACATAAACATGCCAATTTAGTCATCAAGGCATAATTACCTGTTAATAACTTGTAATACCGGGTAATTAAATTGTCACTTTTTTTTGGCATAAAATGTATGAAATAGGCTATTAATTTTTATCTTTAAAGTCAATTAGGCTGTCAAACATTTTAAAGTTGCAATTAGATACATAAACATGCCAATTTAGTCATCAAGGCATAATTACCTGTTAGTGACCTGTAATAACAGGTAAATAAAAATGTCACCTTTTTTTGCATAAAATGTATCAAATAGGCCATCAAACTTTATCTGTAAAGTCAATTAGACCCTCAAACTTTTTAAAGTTGCAATTAGATACATAAACATGCCAATTTTGTCATCAAGGCATAATTACCTGTTAGTAACCTGTAATACCGGGTAATTAAAATGTTACTTTTTTTTGGCATAAAATGTATCAAATAGGCCATCAATATTTATCTTTAAAGTCAATTAGGCCCTCAAACGTTTTAAAGTTGCAATTAGATACATAAACATGTCAATTTAGTCATCGAGGCATAATTACCTGTTAGTAACCTGTAATACCGGGTAATTAAAATGTTACTTTTTTTTGGCATAAAATGTATCAAATAGGCCATCAATATTTATCTTTAAAGTCAATTAGGCCCTCAAACGTTTTAAAGTTGCAATTAGATACATAAACATAGCAATTTAGTCATCAAGGCATAATTACCTGTTAGTGACCTGTAATAACAGGTAAAATAAAACTTTCACTTTTTTTGCATAAAATTTATCAAATAGGCCATCAATATTTATCTATAAAGTCAGTTAGACCCTCAAAACTTTTCAAAGTTGCAATTAGATATATAAACATGCCAATTTTGTCATCAAGGAATAATTACCTGTTAGTAACCTGTAATACCGGGTAATTAAAATGTCACTTTTTTTTTGGCATAAAATGTATCAAATAGGCTATTAATTTTTATCTTTAAAGTCAATTAGGCTGTCAAACGTTTTAAAGTTGCAATTAGATACATAAACATTCCAATTTAGGCATCAAGGCATAATTACCTGTTAGTGACCTGTAATAACAGGTAAATAAAAATGTCACCTTTTTTTGCATAAAATGTATCAAATAGGCCATCAAACTTTATCTGTAGAGTCAATTAGACCCTCAAACTTTTTAAAGTTGCAATTAGAAACATAAACATGTCAATTTCGTCATCAAGGCATAATTACCTGTTAGTGACCTGTAATACCAGGTAAATAAAAATGTCACTTTTTTTTGGCATAAAATGTATCAAATAGGCCATCAAATTTTATCTGTAAAGTCAATTAGGCCCTCAAACGTTTTAAAGTTGCAATTAGATACATAAACATAGCAATTTAGTCATCAAGGCATAATTACCTGTTAGTGACCTGTAATAGCAGGTAAAAAAAACTTTCACTTTTTTTGCATAAAATTTATCAAATAGGCCATCAAACTATATCTCTAAAGTCAATAAGGCCCTCAAACATTTTAATGTCGCAATCAGATGAATAAACATGTCTATTTAGTCATCAAGGCATAATTACCTGTTAATGACCTGTAATAACAAATAATAAAATTTCACTTTTTTTTTGCATAAAATTTATCAAATAGGCCATCAAACTTTATCTCTAAAGTCAATTATGCTCTCAAACTTTTTAAAGTTGCAATTAGATACATAAACATCTCAATTTAGTCATCAAGGCATAATTACCTGTTAGTGACCTGTAATAACAGATAAATAAAAATGTCAGTTTTTTTTGCATAAAATGTATCAAATAGGCCATCAAATTTTATCTCTAAAGTAAATTAGACCCTCAAACTTTTTAAAGTATCAAATAGATATATAAACATGTCAATTTAGTTATCAAAGCATAATTACATGTTAGTGACCTGTAATAAAAGCTAAATAAAAATTTCACTTTTTTTTGCATAAAATTTATCAAATAGGCCATCAAACTTTATCTCTAAAGTCAATTAGGCCCTCAAACTCGTTAGAGTTAACAATTAGATACATAAACATGTCAATTTAGTCATCAAGGCATAATTACCTGCTAGTGATCTGTAATAACAGGTAAATAAAAATGTCACTTTTTTTTTTGCATAAAATGTATCAAATAGGCTATCAAATATTATCTCTAGAATAAATTAGGCCGTCAAACTTTTTAAAGTTGCAATTAGATACATAAATATAGCAATTTAATCATCAAGGCATAATTACTTGTTAGTGATCTGTAATAATAAGTAAATAAAAAGGTCACTTTTTTAAGGTATAAAATGTATCAAATAGGCCACCAATATTTATCTTTAAAGTCAATTAGGCTCTCAAACGTTTTAAAGTTGCAATTAGATAAATAAACATAGCAATTTAGTCATCAAGACATAATTACCCGTTAGTGACCTGTTATAACAGGTAATTAAAAATTTCACTTTTTTTGCATAAAATTTATCAAATAGGCCATCAATATTTATCTGTAAAGTCAGTTGACCCTCAAACTTCTTAAAGTTGCAATTAGATATATAAACATGTGAATTTAGTCATCAAAGCATAATTACGTGTTAGTGACCTGTAATAACAGTTAAATAAAACTTTCACTTTTTTTTTGCATAAAATTAATCAAATAGGCCATGAAACTTTATCTCTAAAGTCAATTAGGCCCTCAAACTTTTTAAAGTTACAATTAGATACGTAAAAATGTCAATTTAGTCATCAAGGCATAATTACCTGTTAATGACCTGTAATAACAGGTAAATAAAAATGTCACTTTTTTTTTGCATAAAATGTATCAAATAGGCTATCAATTTTTATCTTTAAAGTCAATTAGGCTGTCAAACATTTTAAAGTTGCAATTAGATACATAAGCATGTCAATTTAGTCATCATAGCATAATTACCTGTTAGTGACCTGTAATAACAGATAAATAAAACTTTCACTTTTTTTGCATAAAATTTATAAAATAGGCCATCAATATTTATCTCTAAAGTCAGTTAGACCCTCAAACTTTATAAAGTTGCAATTAGATATATAAATATGTCAATTTAGTCATCAAAGCGTAATTACTAGTTATTGACCTGTAATAACAGGTAAATAAAAATTTCACTTTTTTTTGCATAAAATTTATCAAATAGGCCATCAAACTTTATCTCCAATGTCAATTAGGTTCTCAAACTTTTTAAAGTTGCAATTAGATACATTAGCATGTCAATTTAGTCATCAAGGCATAATTACCTGTTAGTGACCATGTCAATTTAGTCATCAAGGCATAATTACCTGTTAGTGACCTGTAATAACAGGTAAATAAAAATTAATTACCTGTTAGTGACCTGTAATAACAGGTAAATAAAAATGTCACTCCTGTTAGTGACCTGTAATAACAGGTAAATAAAAATGTCACTTTTTTTTTCATAAAATGTATCAAATAGGCCATCAAATTTTATCTCTAAAGTAAATGAGGCCTCAAATGTTTTAAAGTTGCAATTAGATACGTAAACATAGGCCTCAAATGTTTTAAAGTTGCAATTAGATACGTAAACATGTCAATTTAGTCATTATGGCATGCAATTAGATACGTAAACATGTCAATTTAGTCATTATGGCATAATTAACTGCTAGTTATCTGTAATAACAGGTAAATAAAAATGTCACTTTTTTTTTGCATAAAATGTATCAAATAGGCCATCAAAATTTATTTGTAAAGTCAATTAGACCCTCAAACTTTTTAAAGTTGCAATTAGATACATAAACATGCCAATTTTGTCATCAAGGCATAATTACCTGTTAGTAACCTGTAATACCAGGTAATTAAAATGTCACTTTTTTTTGGCATAAAATGTATCAAATAGGCTATCAATTTTTATCTTTAAAGTCAATTAGGCTGTCAAACATTTTAAAGTTGCAATTAGATACATAAACATGCCAATTTAGTCATCAAGGCATTATTACCTGTTAGTGACCTGTAATACCGGATAATAACAAAAATGTCACTTATTTTTTGCATAAAATGTATCAAATAGGCCAGAAATATTTATCTTTAATGTCAATTAGGCCCTCAAACGTTTTAATGTTGCAATTAGATACATAAACATAGCAATTTGGTCATCAAGTCAAAATTACCTGTTAGTGACTTGTAATAACATGTAAATATAAATTTCACTCTTTTTTGCATAAAATGTATCAAATAGGCCATCAAAATTTATTTTTAAAGTCAATTAGGCCCTCAAACGTTTTAAAGTTGCAATTAGTTACATAAACATAGCAATTTGGTCATCAAGTCAAAATTACCTGTTAGTGACTTGTAATAACAGGTAAATAAAAATTTCACTTTTTTTGACATAAAATTTATCAAATAGGCCATCAATATTTATCTGTAAAGTCAATTAGGCGCTCAAACATTTTAATGTCGCAATTAGATACATAAATATGTCTATTTAGTCATCAAGACATAATTACCTGTTTCTGACCTGTAATAACAGGTAATAAAACTTTCACTTTTTTTTTGCATAAAATTTATCAAATAGGCCATCAATATTTATCTCTAAAGTCAATTAAGCTCTCAAACTATTTAAAGTTGCAATTAGATACATAAACATGTCAATTTAGTCATCAAGGCATAATTACCTGTTAGTGACCTGTAATAACAGGTAAATAAAAATTTCACTTTTTTTTGCATAAAATTTATCAAATAGGCCATCAAACTTTATCTCTAAAGTCAATTAGGCCCTCAAACTCTTTAAAGTTAGCAATTAGATACATAAACATGTCAATTTTGTCATCAAGGCATAATTACCTACTAGTAATCTGTAATAACAGGTAAATAAAAATGTCACTTTTTTTTTGCATAAAATGTATCAAATAGGCCATCAAACTTTATCTGTAAAGTCAATTAGACTCTCAAACTTTTTAAAGTTGCAATTAGATACATAAACATGCCAATTTTGTCATCAAGGCATAATTACATGTTAGTAACCTGTAATACCGGGTAATTAAAATGTAATTTTTTTTTGGCATAAAATGTATCAGATAGGCTATTAATTTTTTTTTTTTTGGCATAAAATGTATCAGATAGGCTATTAATTTTTATCTTTAAAGTCAATTAGGCTGCAGATAGGCTATTAATTTTTATCTTTAAAGTCAATTAGGCTGTCAAACGTTTTAAATTTGCAATTAGATACATAAACATGCCAATTTAGTCATCATGTCATAATTACCTGTTAGTGACTTGTAATAATAGGTAAATAAAACATAATTACCTGTTAGTGACTTGTAATAATAGGTAAATAAAAATGTCACCTGTTTTTGCATAAAATGTATCTAGGTAAATAAAAATGTCACCTGTTTTTGCATAAAATGTATCAAATAGGCCATCAAACTTTATCTGTAAAGTCAATTAAACCCTCAAACTTTTTAAATTTGCAATTAGATACATAAACATGTCAATTTTGTCATCAAGGCATAATTAACTGTTATTGACCTGTAATACCGGGTTAATAAAAATGTCACTTTTTTTTGCATAAAATGTATCAAATAGGCCAGCAATATTTATCTTTAAAGTCAATTAGGCCCTCAAACGTTTTAAAGTTGCAATTAGATACACAAACATAGCAATTTAGTCATCAAGGCATAATTACCTGTTAGTTACCTGTAATAACAGGTAAATAAAACTTTCACTTTTTTTGCATAAAATTTATCAAATAGGCCATCAAACTTTATCTGTAAAGTCAATTAGGCCCTCAAACGTTTTAAAGTTGCAATTAGATAAATAAACATAGCAATTTAGTCATCAAGGCATAATTACCTGTTAGTTACCTGTAATAACAGGTAAATAAAACTTTCACTTTTTTTGCATAAAATTTATCAAATAGGCCATCAAACTTTATCTCTAATGTCAATTAGGCCTTCAAACTTTTTAAAGTTGCAATTAGATACATAAATATAGCAATTTAGTTATCAAGGCATAATTACTTGTTAGTGACCTGTAATAATAGATATATATAAAAATTTCACTTTTTTTTTGGATAAAATTTATCAAATAGGCCATCAAACTTTATCTCTAAAGTCAATTAGGCCCTCAAACTCTTTAAAGTTAGCAATTAGATACATAAACATGTCAATTTTGTCATCAAGGCATAATTATCTACTAGTGATCTGTAATAACAGGTAAATAAAAATGTCACTTTTTTTTTTGCATAAAATGTATCAAATAGGCCATCAAACTTTATCTGTAAAGTCAATTAGGCCCTCAAACGTTTTAAGGCTGCAATTAGATACATAAACATAGCAATTTAGTCATCAAGTCATAATTACTTGTTAGTAATTTGTAACAACAAGTAAATAAAAAGGTCACTTTTTTTTGACATAAAATGTTTCAAATAGGCCATCAGTATTTATCTTTAAAGTCAATTAGGCTCTCAAACGTTTTAAAGTTGCAATTAGATAAATAAACATAGCAATTTAGTCATCAAGGCATATTTACCTGTTAGTGACCTGTAATAACAGGTAAATAAAAATTTCACTTTTTTTGCATAAAATTTATCAAATAGGCCATCAATATTTATCTGTAAAGTCAGTTAGACCCTCAAACTTTTTAAAGTTGCAATTAGATATATAAACATGTCAATTTAGTCATTAAAGCACAATTACCTGATAGTGACCTGTAATAACAGATAAATAAAAATTTCACTTTTTTTTTGCATAAAATTTATCAAATAGGCCATCAAACTTTATCTCTAAAGTCAATTAGGCCCTCAAACTCTTTAAAGTTGCAATTAGATACATAAACATGTCAATTTAGTCATCAAGGCATAATTACCTGCTAGTGATCTGTAATAACAGGTAAATAAAAATGTCACTTTTTTTTTTTGCATAAAATGTATCAAATAGGACATCAAACTTTATTTGTAAAGTCAATTAGACCCTCAAACTTTTTAAAGTTGCAATTAGATACATAAACATGCCAATTTTGTCATCAAGGCATAATTACCTGTTAGTAACCTGTAATACCGGGTAATAAAATGTCACTTTTTTTTGGCATAAAATGTATCAGATAGGCTATTAATTTTTATCTTTAAAGTCAATTAGGCTGTCAAACGTTTTAAAGTTGCAATTAGATACATAAACATGCCAATTTAGTCATCAAGGCATAATTACCTGTTAGTGACTTGTAATAATAGATAAATAAAAATGTCACTTGTTTTTGCATAAAATGCATCAAATAGGCCATCAAACTTTATCTGTAAAGTCAATTAAACCCTCAAACTTTTTAAAGTTGCAATTAGATACATAAACATGCCAATTTTGTCATCAAGGCATAATTAACTGTTATTGACCTGTAATACCGGGTTAATAAAAATGTCACTTTTTTTTGCATAAAATGTATCAAATAGGCCAGCAATATTTATCTGTAAAGTGAATTAGACCGTCAAACTTTTTAAAGTTGCAATTAGATACATAAACATGTCAATTTTGTCATGAAGGCATAATTAACTGTTAGTTACCTGTAATAACAGGTAAATAAAACTTTCACTTTTTTTGCATAAAATTTATCAAATAGGCCAGCAATATTTATCTTTAAAGTCAATTAGGCCCTCAAACGTTTTAAAGTTGCAATTAGATACATAAACATAGCAATTTAGTTATCAAGGCATAATTACTTGTAAGTGACCTGTAATAACAGATAAATAAAAATTTCAACTTTTTTTGCATAAAATTTATCAAATAGGCCATCAAACTTTATCTGTAAAGTCAATTAGACCCTAAAACTTTTTAAAGTAGCAAATAGATACATAAACATGCCAATTTTGTCATCAAGACATAATTACCTCTTAGTAACCTGTAATACCGGGTAAATAAAATGTCACTTTTTTTTTGGCATAAAATGTATCAAATAGGCTATTAATTTTTATCTTTAAAGTCAATTAGGCTGTCAAACGTTTTAAAGTTGCAATTAGATACATAAACATGCCAATTTAGTCATCAAGGCATAATTACCTGTTAGTGACCTGTAATAACAGGTAAATAAAAATGTCACTTTTTTTTGCGTAAAATGTATCAAATAGGCCATCAAACTTTATCTGTAGAGTCAATTAGACCCTCAAACTTTTTAAAGTTACAATTAGATACATAAACATGTCAATTTTGTCATTAAGGCATAATTACCTGCTAGTGATCTGTAATAACAGGTAAATAAAAATGTCTCTTTTTTTTTTGCATAAAATGTATCAAATAGGCCATCAAACTTTATCTGTAAAGTCAATTAGGCCCTCAAACGTTTTAAGGCTGCAATTAGATACATAAACATAGCAATTTAGTCATCAAGTAATTATTACTTGTTAGTAATTTGTAATAACAAGTAAATAAAAAGGTCACTTTTTTTTGACATAAAATGTTTCAAATAGGCCATTAGTATTTATCTTTAAAGTCAATTAGGCTCTCAAACGTTTTAAAGTTGCAATTAGATAAATAAACATAGCAATTTAGTCATCAAGGCATAATTACCTGCTAGTGATCTGTAATAACAGGTAAATAAAAATGTCTCTTTTTTTTTTGCATAAAATGTATCAAATAGGCCATCAAACTTTATCTGTAAAGTCAATTAGGCCCTCAAACGTTTTAAGGCTGCAATTAGATACATAAACATAGCAATTTAGTCATCAAGTAATAATTACTTGTTAGTAATTTGTAATAACAAGTAAATAAAAAGGTCACTTTTTTTTGACATAAAATGTTTCAAATAGGCCATTAGTATTTATCTTTAAAGTCAATTAGGCTCTCAAACGTTTTAAAGTTGCAATTAGATAAATAAACATCGCAATTTAGTCATCAAGGCATAATTACCTGTTAGTGACCTGTAATAACAGGTAAATAAAAATTTCACTTTTTTTGCATAAAATTTATCAAATAGGCCATCAATATTTATCTGTAAAGTCAGTTAGACCCTCAAACTTTTTAAAGTTGCAATTAGATATATAAACATGTCAATTTAGTCATTAAAGCATAATTACCTGATAGTGACCTGTAATAACAGATAAATAAAAATTTCACTTTTTTTTGCATAAAATTTATCAAATAGGCCATCAAACTTTATCTCTAAAGTCAATTAGGCCCTCAAACTCTTTAAAGTTGCAATTAGATACATAGACATGTCAATTTAGTCATCAAGGCATAATTACCTGCTAGTGATCTGTAATAACAGGTAAATAAAAATGTCACTTTTTTTTGGCATAAAATGTATCAAATAGGCTATCAATTTTTATGTTTAAAGTCAATTAGGCTGTCAAACGTCTTAAAGTTGCAATTAGAAACATAAACATGCCAATTTTGTCATCAAGGCATAATTACCTGTTAGTAACCTGTAATACCGGGTAAATAAAATGTCACTTTTTTTTGGCATGAAATGTATCAGATAGGCTATTAATTTTTATCTTTAAAATCAATTAGGCTGTCAAACGTCTTAAAGTTGCAATTAGATACATAAACATGTCAATTTAGTCATCAAAGCGTAATTACTAGTTAGTGACCTGTAATAACAGGTAAATAAAAATGTCACCTTTTTTTGCATAAAATGTACAAAATAGGCCATCAAACTTTATCTCTAAAGTAAATTAGGTCCTCAAACTTTTTAAAGTAGCAATTAGATACATAAAAATAGCAATTTAGTCATCAAGGCATAATTACCTGTTAGTGACCTGTAATAACAGGTAAATAAAAATGTCACTTTTTTTTTGCGTAAAATGTATCAAATAGTCCATCAAACTTTATCTGTAGAGTCAATTAGACCCTCAAACTTTTTAAAGTTGCAATTAGATATATAAACATGTCAATTTAGTCATTAAAGCATAATTACGTAATAGTGACCTGTAATAACAGATAAATAAAAATTTCACTTTTTTTTGCATAAAATTTATCAAATAGGCCATCAAACTTTATCTCTAAAGTCAATTAGGCCCTCAAACTCTTTAAAGTTGCAATTAGATACATAAACATGTCAATTTAGTCATCAAGGCATAAATACCTGCTAGTGATCTGTAATAACAGGTAAATAAAAATGTCACTTTTTTTTTTTGCATAAAATGTATCAAATAGGACATCAAACTTTATTTGTAAAGTCAATTAGACCTTCAAACTTTTTAAAGTTGCAATTAGATACATAAACATGCCAATTTTGTCATCAAGGCATCATTACTCGTTAGTAACTTGTAATACCGGGTAATTAAAATGTCACTTTTTTTTGGCATAAAATGTATCAAATAGGCTATCAATTTTTTATCTTTAAAGTCAATTAGGCTCAAACGTTTTAAAGTTGCAATTAGATACATAAACATGCCAATTTAGTCATCAAGGCATAATTATCTATTAGTGACTTGTAATAACAGGTAAATAAAAATGTCACATTTTTTTTGCATAAAATGTACAAAATAGGCAGTCAAACTTTATCTCTAAAGTAAATTAGGCACTCAAACTTTTTAAAGTAGCAATTAGATACATAAACATAGCAATTTAGTCATCAAGGCATAATTACCTGTTATTGACCTGTAATAACAGATAAATAAAACTTTCACTTTTTTTGCATAAAATTTATTAAATAGGCCATCAATATTTATCTCTAAAGTCAGTTAGACCCTCAAACTTTTTAAAGTAGCAATTAGATACATAAACATAGCAATTTAGTCATCAAGGCATAATTACCTGTTATTGACCTGTAATAACAGATAAATAAAACTTTCACTTTTATTGCATAAAATTTATTAAATAGGCCATCAATATTTATCTCTAAAGTCAGTTAGACCCTCAAACTTTATAAAGTTGCAATTAGATATATAAACATGTCAATTTAGTCATCAAAGCGTAATTACTAGTTAGTGACCTGTAATAACAGGTAAATAAAAATGTCACCTTTTTTTGCATAAAATGTACAAAATAGGCCATCAAACTTTATCTCTAAAGTAAATTAGGTCCTCAAACTTTAGATAACAGATAAATAAAAATTAGATACATAATTACTTGTTAGTGATAACAGATAAATAAAAATTTCACCTTTTTTTGCATAAAATTTATCAAATAGGCCATCAAACTTTATCTCTAAAGTCAATTAGGCCCTCAAACTCTTTAAAGTTGCAATTAGATACATAAATATGTCAATTTAGTCATCAAGGCATAATTACCTGCTAGTGATCTGTAATAACAGGTAAATAAAAATGTCACCTTTTTTTGCATAAAATTTATCAAATAGGCCATCAAACTTTATCTCTAAAGTCAATTAGGCCCTCAAACTCTTTAAAGTTAGCAATTAGATACATAAACATAACAATTTATTTATCAAGGCATAATTACCTGTTAGTGACATGTAATAACAGGTAAATAAAAATTTCACTTTTTTTGCATAAAATTTATCAAATAGGCCATCAATATTTATCTGTAAAGTCAGTTAGACCCTCAAACTTTTTAAAGTTGCAATTAGATATATAAACATGTCAATTTAGTCATCAAAGCATAATTACCTGTTAGTGACCTGTAATAACAGGTAAATAAAATTTTCACTTTTTTTTTTTGCATAAAATTTATCAAATAGGCCATCAAACTTTATCTCTAAAGTCAATTAGGCCCTCAAACTCTTTAAAGTTAGCAATTAGATACATAAACATAACAATTTATTTATCAAGGCATAATTACCTGTTAGTGACCTGTAATAACAGGTAAATAAAAATTTCACTTTTTTTGCATAAAATTTATCAAATAGGCCATCAATATTTATCTGTAAAGTCAGTTAGACCCTCAAACTTTTTAAAGTTGCAATTAGATATATAAACATGTCAATTTAGTCATTAAAGCATAATTACCTAATAGTGACCTGTAATAACAGATAAATAAAAATTTCACTTTTTTTTTGCATAAAATTTATCAAATAGGCCATCAAACTTTATCTCTAAAGTCAATTAGGCCCTCAAACTCTTTAAAGTTGCAATTAGATACATAAATATGTCAATTTAGTCATCAAGGCATAATTACCTGCTAGTGATCTGTAATAACAGGTAAATAAAAATGTCACTTTCTTTTTGCATAAAATGTATCAAATAGGCCATCAAACTTTATTTGTAAAGTCAATTAGACCCTCAAACTTTTCAAAGTTGCAATTAGATACATAAAAATGCCAATTTTGTCATCAAGGCATCATTACCCGTTAGTAACCTGTAATACCGGGTAATTAAAATGTCACTTTTTTTTTGGCATAAAATGTATCAAATAGGCTATCAATTTTTATGTTTAAAGTCAATTAGGCTGTCAAACGTTTTAAAGTTGCAATTAGATACATAAACATGCCAATTTAGTCATCAAGGCATAATTATCTATTAGTGACCTGTAATAACAGGTAAATAAAAATGTCACTTTTTTTGCATAAAATGTATCAAATTGACCATCAAATTTTATCTCTAAAGTAAATTAGGCCCTCAAACTTTTTAAAGTAGCAATTAGATACATAAACATAGCAATTTAGTCATCAAGGCATAATTACCTGTTAATGACCTGTAATAACAGATAAATAAAACTTTCACCTTTTTTGAATAAAATTTATCAAATAGGCCATCAATATTTATCTCTAAAGTCAGTTAGACCCTCAAACTTTATAAAGTTGCAATTAGATATATAAACATCTCAATTTAGTCATCAAAGCGTAATTACTAGTTACTGACCTGTAATAACAGGTAAATAAAAATTTCACTTTTTTTTGCATAAAATTTATCAAATAGGTCATCAAACTTTATCTCTAAAGTCAATTAGGTTCTCAAACTTTTTAAATTTGCAATTAGATACATTAACATGTCAATTTAGTCATCAAGACATAATTACCTGTTAGTGACCTGTAATAACAGGTAAATAAAAATGTCACTTTTTTTGCATAAAATCTATCAAATAGGCCATCAAATTTTATCTCTAAAGTAAATTAGGCCCTCAAACTTTTTAAAGTAACAAATAGATATATAAACATGTCAATTTAGTTATCAAAGCATAATTACATATTAGTGACCTGTAATAAAAGTTAAATAAAAATTTCACTTTTTTTTGCATAAAATTTATCAAATAGGCCATCAAACTTTATCTCTAAAGTCAATTAGGCACTCAAACTTTTTAAAGTTGCAATTACATACATAAATATAGTAATTTAGTCATCAAGACATAATTACTTGTTAGTGATAACAGATAAATAAAAATTTCACCTTTTTTTGCATAAAATTTATCAAATAGGCCATCAAACTTTATCTCTAAAGTCAATTAGGCCCTCAAACTCTTTAAAGTTAGCAATTAGATACATAAACATGTCAATTTAGTCATCAAGGCATAATTACTTGCTAGTGATCTGTAATAACAGGTAAATAAAAATGTCACCTTTTTTTTTTTTTGCATAAAATGTATCAAATAGGACATCAAACTTTATTTGTAAAGTCAATTAGACCTTCAAACTTTTTAAAGTTGCAATTAGATACATAAACATGCCAATTTTGTCATCAAGGCATCATTACTCGTTCGTAACTTGTAATACCGGGTAATTAAAATGTCACTTTTTTTTGGCATAAAATGTATCAAATAGGCTATCAATTTTTTATCTTTAAAGTCAATTAGGCTCAAACGTTTTAAAGTTGCAATTAGATACATAAACATGCCAATTTAATCATCAAGGCATAATTATCTATTAGTGACTTGTAATAACAGGTAAATAAAAATGTCACATTGTTTTTGCATAAAATGTACAAAATAGGCAGTCAAACTTTATCTCTAAAGTAAATTAGGCACTCAAACTTTTTAAAGTAGCAATTAGATACATAAACATAGCAACTTAGTCATCAAGGCATAATTACCTGTTAGTGACCTGTAATAACAGGTAAATAAAACTTTCACTTTTTTTGCATAAAATTTATCAAATAGGCCATCAAACTTTATCTCTAAAGTCAATTAGGCTCTCAAACTTTTTAAAGTTGCAATTAGATATATAAACATGTCAATTTAGTCATCAAAGCGTAATTACTAGTTAGTGACCTGTAATAACAGGTAAATAAAACTTTCACTTTTTTTGCATAAAATTTATCAAATAGGCCATCAAACTTTATCTCTAAAGTCAATTAGGCTCTCAAACTTTTTAAAGTTGCAATTAGATATATAAACATGTCAATTTAGTCATCAAAGCGTAATTACTAGTTAGTGACCTGTAATAACAGGTAAATAAAAATGTCACTTTTTTTTTTTTTGCATAAAATGTATCAAATAGGCCAGCAATATTTATCTTTAAAGTCAATTAGGCCCTCAAACGTTTTGAAGTTGCAATTAGATACATAAACATGCCAATTTAATCATCAAGGCATAATTACCTGTTAGGGACCTGTAATACCGGGTAAATAAAAATGTCACTTTTTTTTTTGCATAAAATGTATCAAATAGGCCAGCAATATTTATCTTTAAAGTCAATTAGGCCCTCAAACGTTTTAAAGTTGCAATTAGATACATAAACATAGCAATTTAGTCATCAAGGCATAATTACCTGTTAGTGACCTGTAATAACAGGTAAATAAAACTTTCACTTTTTTTGCATAAAATTTATCAAATAGGCCATCAATATTTATCTATAAAGTCAGTTAGACCCTCAAACTTTTTAAAGTTGCAATTAGATATATAAACATGTCAATTTAGTCATCAAAGCATAATTACCTGTTAGTGACCTGTAATAACAGGTAAATAAAAATTTCACTTTTTTTTCATAAAATTTATCAAATAGGCCATCAATATTTATCTGTAAAGTCAATTAGACCCTCAAACTTTTTAAAGTTGCAATTAGATACATAAACATGCCAATTTTGTCATCAAGGCATAATTATCTGTTAGTAACCTGTAATACCGGGTAATTAAAATATTCATTTTTTTTGGCATAAAATGTATCAAATAGGCCATCAATATTTATCTTTAAAGTCAATTAGGCCCTCAAACGTTTTGAAGTTGCAATTAGATACATAAACATAACAATTTAGTCATCAAGTCATAATTACCTGTTAGTGATCTGTAATAACAGATAAATATAAAGGTCACTTTTTTTTGGTACAAAATGTATCAAATAGGCCATCAATATTTATCTTTAAAGTCAATTAGCCTCTCAAACGTTTTAAAGTTGAAATTAGATATATAAACATAGCAATTTAGTCATCAAGGCATAAAATTAGATATATAAACATAGCAATTTAGTCATCAAGGCATAATTACCTGTATATAAACATAGCAATTTAGTCATCAAGGCATAATTACCTGTTAGTGACCTGTAATAACAGGTAAATAAAACTTTCATTTTTTTGCATAAAATTTATGAAATAGGCAATAAAATTTTATCTGTAAAGTCAATTAGACCCTCAAACTTTTTAAAGTTGCAATTAGATACATAAACATGTCAATTTTGTCATCAACGCATAATTAACTGTTAGTAACCTGTAATAACAGGGAAATAAAAATTTCACTTTTTTTTGCATAAAATTTATCAAATAGGCCATCAATATTTATCTTTAAAGTCAATTAGCCTCTCAAACGTTTTAAAGTTGCAATTAGATACATAAATATAGCAATTTAGTCATCAAGGCATAATTACCTGTTAGTAACCTGTAATACCGGGTAAATAAAATGTCTCTTTTTTTTGGCATAAAATGTATCAGATAGGCTATTAATTTTTATCTTTAAAGTCAATTAGGCTGTCAATCGTTTTAAAGTTGCAATTAGATACATAAATATAGCAATTTAGTCATCAAGGCATAATTACCTGTTAGTAACCTGTAATACCGGGTAAATAAAATGTCTCTTTTTTTTGGCATAAAATGTATCAGATAGGCTATTAATTTTTATCTTTAAAGTCAATTAGGCTGTCAATCGTTTTAAAGTTGCAATTAGATACATAAATATAGCAATTTAGTCATCAAGGCATAATTACCTGTTAGTGACCTGTAATAACAGGTAAATAAAACTTTCACTTTTTTTGCATAAAATTTATCAAATTGGCCATCAAACTTTATGTGTAAAGTCAATTAGACCCTGAAAACTTTTTAAAGTTGCAATTAGATACATAAACATGCCAATTT
>NC_044931.1:4691343-4694745 GCF_003576645.1 Ipomoea triloba | reverse complement strand
TCAAACTTTTTAAAGTTGCAATTAGATACATAAATATAGCAATTTAGTCATCAAGGCATAATTAACTGTTAGTGATCTATAATAACAGGTAAATAAAACTTTCACTTTTTTTGCATAAAATTTATCAAATAGGCCATCAATATTTATCTATAAAGTCAGTTAGACTCTCAAACTTTTTAAAGTTGCAATTAGTTATATAAACATGTCAATTTAGTCATCAAAGCGTAATTACCAGTATATAAACATGTCAATTTAGTCATCAAAGCGTAATTACCAGTTAGTGACCTGTAATAATTAGTCATCAAAGCGTAATTACCAGTTAGTGACCTGTAATAACAGATAATAGAAATTTCACTTTTTTTAGCATAACATTTATCAAATAGGCCATCAACCTTTATATCTAAAGTCAATTAGGACCTCAAACTCTTTAAAATTAGTAATTAGATACATATAATGTCAATTTAGTCATCAATGCATAATTACCTGCTACTGATCTGTAATAACAGGTAAATAAAAATGTCACTCTTTTTTTTTGCATAAAATGTATCAAATAGGCCATCAAACTTTATCTGTAAAGTCAATTAGGCCCTCAAACTTTTTAAAGTTGCAATTAGATACATAAACATGTCAATTTAGTCATCAAGGCATAATTACCTGTTAGTGACCTGTAATAACAGGTAAATAAAAATGTCACTTTTTTTTTGCATAAAATGTATCAAATAGGCCATCAAACTTTATCTGTAAAGTCAATTAGGCCCTCAAACTTTTTAAAGTTGCAATTAGATACATAAACATGTCAATTTAGTCATCAAGGCATAATTACCTGTTAGTGACCTGTAATAACAGATAAATAAAAATTTCACTTTTTTTTTGCATAAAATTTATCAAATAGGCCATCAAACTTTATCTCTAAAGTCAATTAGGCCCTCAAACTCTTTAAAGTTAGCAATTAGATACATAAACATGTCAATTTAGTCATCAAGGCATAATTACCTGCTAGTGATCTGTAATAACAGGTAAATAAAAATGTCACTTTTTTTTTGCATAAAATGTATCAAATAGGCCATCAAACTTTATCTGTAAAGTCAATTAGGCCCTCAAACTTTTTAAAGTTGCAATTAGATACATAAACATGTCAATTTCGTCATCAAGGCATAATTACCTGTTAGTAACCTGTAATACCGGGTAATAAAAATGTCACTTTTTTTGCATAAAATGTATCAAATAGGCCAGCAATATTTATCTTTAAATTTAATTAGGCTCTCAAACGTTTTAAAGTTGCAATTAGATACATAAACATAGCAATTTAGTCATCAAGGCATAATTACCTGTTAGTGATCTATAATAACAGGGAAATAAAACTTTCACTTTTTTTTGCATAAAATTTATCAAATAGGCCATCAATATTTATCTATAAATTCAGTTAGACCCTCAAACTTTTTAAAGTTTCAATTAGATATATAAACATGTCAATTTAGTCATCAAAGCGTAATTATCAGTTAGTGACCTGTAATAACAGGTAAATAAAAATTTCACTTTTTTTTTGCATAAAATTTATCAAATAGGCCATCAACCTTTATATCTAAAGTCAATTAGGCCCTCAAACTCTTTAAAATTAGTAATTAGATACATATAATGTCAATTTAGTCATCAATGCATAATTACCTGCTACTGATCTGTAATAACAGGTAAATAAAAATGTCACTCTTTTTTTTTGCATAAAATGTATCAAATAGGCCATCAAACTTTATCTGTAAAGTCAATTAGACCCTCAAACTTTTTAAAGTTGCAATTAGATACATAAACATGCCAATTTTGTCATCAAGGCATAATTACCTGTTAGTAACCTGTAATACCGGGTAATTAAAATGTCACTTTTTTTTTGCCATAAAATGTATGAAATAGGCTATTAATTTTTATCTTTAAAGTCAAATAGGCTGTCAATCGTTTTAAAGTTGCAATTAGATACATAAACATGCCAATTTAGTCATCAGGGTATAATTACCTACTAGTGACTTGTAATAACAGGTAAATAAAAATTCCACATTTTTTTGCATAAAATGTATCAAATAGGCCATCAAACTTTATCTGTAAACTCAATTAGACCCTCAAAACTTTTTAAAGTTGCAATTAGATACATAAACATGTCAATTTCGTCATCAAGGCATAATTACCTGTTAGTGACCTGTAATACCGGGTAAAATAAAAATGTCACTTTTTTTGGCATAAAATGTATCAAATAGGCCAGCAATATTTATCTTTAAAGTCAATTAGGCCCTCAAACGTTTTAAAGTTGCAATTAGATACATAAACATAGCAATTTAGTCATCAAGACATAATTACCTGTTAGTGACCTGTAATAACAGGTAAATAAAACTTTCACTTTTTTGGCATAAAATGTATCAAATAGGCTATCAATTTTTATCTTTAAAGTCAATTAGGCTATCAAACGTTTTAAGGTTGCAATTAGATACATAAAAATGCCAATTTAGTCATCAAGCTATAATTACCTGTTAGTGACCTGTAATAACAGGTAAATAAAAATGTCATCTTTTTTTGCATAAAGTGTATCAAATAGGCCATCAAACTTTATATCTAAAGTCAATTAGGCGCTCAAACTCTTTAAAGTTAGCAATTAGATACATAAACATGTCAATTTAGTCATCAAGGCATAATTACCTGCTAGTTATCTGTAATAACAAGTAAATAAAAATGTCACTTTTTTTTTTGCATAAAATGTATCAAATAGGCTATCAATATTTATCTTTAAAGTCAATTAGGCCCTCAAACGTTTTAAAGTTGCAATTAGATACATAAACATAGCAATTTGGTCATCAAGACATAATTACCTGTTACTGATCTGTAATAATAGGTAAATAAAAATTTCACTTTTTTTTGAATAAAATTGATCAAATAGGCCATCAATATTTATCTGTAAAGTCAATTAGGCTCTCAAACATTTTAAAGTCGCAATTAGATACATAAACATGTCTATTTAGTCATCAAGGCATAATTACCTGTTAGTGACCTTTAATAACAGGTAAATAAAAATGTCACTTTTTTTTGCATAAAATGTATCAAATAGGCCATCAACTTTAACTGTAAAGTCAATTAGACCCTAAAACTTTTTAAAGTTTCAATTAGATACACAAACATGTCAATTTCGTCATCAAGGCATTATTACCTGTTAGTGACCTGTAATACCGAGTAAATAAAAATGTCACTTTTTTTTTGCATAAAATGTATCAAATAGGCCAGCAATATTTCTCTTTAAAGTCAATTAGGCCCTCAAACGTTTTAAAGTTTCAGTGAGATGCATAAATATAGCAATTTAGTCATCAAGGCATAATTACCTGTTAGTGATCTGTAATAACAGATAAATATAAAGGTCACTTTTTTTTT
>NC_044931.1:4689417-4691046 GCF_003576645.1 Ipomoea triloba | reverse complement strand
TTTTTTTTTGCATAAAATGTATCAAATAGGCCAGCAATATTTATCTTTAAAGTCAATTAGGCCCCTAACGTTTTAAAGTTGCAATTAGATAAATAAACATGTCAATTTAGTCATCAATGCATAATTACCTTTTAGTAACTTGTAATAACAGATAAATAAAATGTCACTTTTTTTTTTTGCATAAAATGTATCAAATAGGCCATCAAATTTTATCTCTAAAGTAAATTAGGCCCCTTTAACTTTTTAAAGTAGCAATTAGATACATAAGCATGTCAATTTAGTCATCAATGCATAATTACCTGTTAGTGATCGATAATAACAGGGAAATAAAACTTTCACTTTTTTTTGCATAAAATGTCTCAAATAGGCCAGCAATATTTATCTTTAAAGTCAATTAGGCCCCTAACGTTTTAAAGTTGCAATTAGATATATAAACATGTCAATTTAGTCATCAATGCATAATTACCTGTTAGTGATCTGTAATAACAGGTAAATGAAAATGTCACTTTTTTTTTGCATAAAATTTATCAAATAGGCCATCAATATTTATCTGTAAAGTCAGTTAGACCCTCAAACTTTTTAAAGTTGTAATTAGATATATAAACATGTCAATTTAGTCATCAAAGCATAATTACCTGCTACTGACCTGTAATAACAGTTAAATAAAAATTTCACTTTTTTTTTTGCATAAAATTTATCAANATAAAATTTATCAAATAGGTCATCAATATTTATCTGTAAAGTCAGTTAGACCCTCAAACTTTTTAAAGTTGCAATTAGATATATAAACATGTCAATTTAGTCATCAAAACATAATTACCTGTTAGTGACCTGTAATAACAGGTAAATAAAACTTTCACCTTTTTTTTTGCATAAAATAAATCAAATAGGCCATCAAACTTTATCTCTAAAGTCAATTAGGCTCTCAAACTTTTTAAAGTTGCAATTAGATACATAAACATGCCAATTTTGTCATCAAGGCATAATTATCTGTTAGTAACCTGTAATACCGGGTAATTAAAATGTTCATTTTTTTTGGCATAAAATGTATCAAATAGGCCATCAATATTTATCTTTAAAGTCAATTAGGCCCTCAAACGTTTTGAAGTTGCAATTAGATACATAAACATGTCAATTTAGTCATCAATGCATAATTACCTGTTAGTGACCTGTAATAACAGGTAAACAAAAATGTCACTTTTTTTTTGAATAAAATTTATCAAATAGGTCATCAATATTTATCTGTAAAGTCAGTTAGACCCTCAAACTTTTTAAAGTTGCAATTAGATATACAAACATGTCAATTTAGTCATCAAAACATAATTACCTGTTAGTGACCTGTAATAACAGGTAAACAAAAATGTCACTTTTTTTTTGCATAAAATTTATCAAATAGGCCATCAATATTTATCTTTAAAGTCAATTAGGCCCTCAAACGTTTTAGAGTTGCAATTAGATACATAAACATAGCAATTTGGTCATCAAGGCATAATTACCTGTTAGTGACCTGTAATAACAGGTAAATAAAAATGTCACTTTTTTTTTTGCATATAATGTATCAAATAGGCCATCAAACTTTATCTGTAAAGCCAATTAGACCCTCAAACTTTTTAAAGTTGCAATTAGATA
>NC_044931.1:4645305-4648551 GCF_003576645.1 Ipomoea triloba | reverse complement strand
TTTAAAGTTGCAATTAGATACATAAACATGCCAATTTTGTCATCAAGGCATAATTATCTGTTAGTAACCTGTAATACCGGGTAATTAAAATGTTCATTTTTTTTGGCATAAAATGTATCAAATAGGCCATCAATATTTATCTTTAAAGTCAATTAGGCACTCAAACGTTTTAAAGTTGCAATTAGATACATAAACATAGCAATTTGGTCATCAAGGCATAATTACCTGTTAGTAACTTGTAATAACAGGTAAATAAAAATTTCACTTTTTTTGCATAAAATTTATCAAATAGGCCATCAATATTTATCTGTAAAGTCAATTAGACCCTCAAACTTTTNCAATTAGATACATAAACATGCCAATTTAGTCATCAAGGCATAATTATCTGTTAGTGACCTGTAATAACATGTAAATAAAAATGTCACCTTTTTTTTTTGGCATAAAATGTATCAAATAGGCTATCGATTTTTATCTTTAAAGTCAATTAGGATGTCAAACGTTTTAAAGTTGCAATTAGATACATAAACATAGCAATTTGGTCATCAAGGCATAATTACCTGTTAGTAACTTGTAATAACAGGTAAATAAAAATTTCACTTTTTTTGCATAAAATTTATCAAATAGGCCATCAATATTTATCTGTAAAGTCAATTAGACCCTCAAACTTTTTAAATTAGCAATTAGATATATAAACATGTCAATTTAGTAATTAAAGCATAATTACCTGTTAGTGACCTGTAATAACAGATAAATAAAATTTTCACTTTTTTTTTTGCATAAAACGTATAAAATAGGCCATCAAACTTTATTTGTAAAGTCAATTAGACCCTCAAACTTTTTAAAGTTGCAATTAGATACATAAACATGTCAATTTTGTCATCAAGGCATAATTACCCGTTAGTAACCTGTAATACCGGTTAATTAAAATGTCACCTTTTTTTTGCATAAAATCTATCAAATAGGCTATCAATTTTTATCTTTAAAGTGAATTAGGCGTTCAAACATTTTAAAGTTGCAATTAGATACATAAAAATGCCAATTTAGTCATCAAGGCATAATTACCTGTTAGTGACCTGTAATACCGGGTAAATAAAAATGTCACTTTTTTTTTGCATAAAATGTATCAGATAGGCTATTAATTTTTATCTTTAAAGTCAATTAGGCTCTCAAACGTTTTAAAGTTGCAATTAGATACATAAACATAGCAATTTGGTCATCAAGGCATAATTACCTGTTAGTAACTTGTAATAACAGGTAAATAAAAATTTCACTTTTTTTGCATAAAATTTATCAAATAGGCCATCAAACTTTATTTGTAAAGTCAATTAGACCCTCAAACTTTTTAAAGTTGCAATTAGATACATAAACATGTCAATTTTGTCATCAAGGCATAATTACCCGTTAGTAACCTGTAATACCGGTTAATTAAAATGTCACCTTTTTTTTGCATAAAATCTATCAAATAGGCTATCAATTTTTATCTTTAAAGTGAATTAGGCGTTCAAACATTTTAAAGTTGCAATTAGATACATAAAAATGCCAATTTAGTCATCAAGGCATAATTACCTGTTAGTGACCTGTAATACCGGGTAAATAAAAATGTCACTTTTTTTTTGCATAAAATGTATCAGATAGGCTATTAATTTTTATCTTTAAAGTCAATTAGGCTGTCAAACGTTTTAAAGTTGCAATTAGATACATAAACATGCCAATTTAGTCATCAAGGCATAATTACCAGTTAGTGACCTGTAATACCGGGTAAATAAAAATGTCACTTTTTTTTTGCATAAAATGTATCAGATAAATAAAAATGTCACTTTTTTTTTGCATAAAATGTATCAGATAGGCTAAAATGTCACTTTTTTTTTGCATAAAATGTATCAGATAGGCTATTAATTTTTTTTTTTTTTGCATAAAATGTATCAGATAGGCTATTAATTTTTATTTTTTTTGCATAAAATGTATCAGATAGGCTATTAATTTTTATCTTTAAAGTCAATTAGGCTGTCAAACGTTTTAAAGTTGCAATTAGATACATAAAAATGCCAATTTAGTCATCAAAGCGTAATTACCAGTTAGTGACCATGCCAATTTAGTCATCAAAGCGTAATTACCAGTTAGTGACCTGTAATAACAGGTAAATAAAAATGTCACTTTTTTTTGCATAAAATGTATCAAATAGCCAATCAAATTTTATCTCTAAAGTAAATTAGGCCCTCAAACTTTTTACAGTAGCAATTAGATACATAAACATGTCAATTTAGTCATCAAGGCTAGCAATTAGATACATAAACATGTCAATTTAGTCATCAAGGCAAGCAATTAGATACATAAACATGTCAATTTAGTCATCAAGGCATAATTACCTGCTAGTGATCTGTAATAACAGGTAAATAAAAATGTCACTTTTTTTTGCATAAAATGTATCAAATAGGCCATCAAACTTTATCTGTAGAGTCAATTAGACCCTCAAACTTTTTAAAGTTGCAATTAGAAACATAAACATGTCAATTTCGTCATCAAGGCATAATTACCTGTTAGTGAACTGTAATACCGGGTAAATAAAAATGTAACTTTTTTTTTTGCATAAAATGTATCAAATAGGCCAGCAATATTTATCTTTAAAGTCAATTAGGCCCTCAAACTTTTTAAAATTGCAATTAGAAACATAAACATGCCAATTTAGTTATCAAGGCATAATTACCTGCTAGTGATCTGTAATAACAGGTAAATAAAAATGTCACCTTTTTTTGCATAAAATGTATCAAATAAGCCATCAAACTTTATCTTTACAGTCAATTAGGCCCTCAAACTTTTTAAAATTGCAATTAGAAACATAAACATGCCAATTTAGTTATCAAGGCATAATTACCTGCTAGTGATCTGTAATAACAGGTAAATAAAAATGTCACCTTTTTTTGCATAAAATGTATCAAATAAGCCATCAAACTTTATCTTTACAGTCAATTAGGCCCTCAAACTTTTTAAAATTGCAATTAGAAACATAAACATGTCAATTTCGTCATCAAGGCATAATTGCCTGTTAGTGACCTGTAATACCGGGTAAATAAAAATGTAACTTTTTTTTTTGCATAAAATGTATCAAATAGGCCAGCAATATTTATCTTTAAAGTCAATTAGGCCCTCATACGTTTTAAAGTTGCAATTAGATACATAAGCATAGCAATTTAGTCATCAAGGCATAATTACCTGTTAGTGACCTGTAATAGCAGGTAAAAAAAACTT
>NC_044931.1:4643606-4644305 GCF_003576645.1 Ipomoea triloba | reverse complement strand
ATACAATGTCATACCGACTAATTTTTTGCATGACCTTCCGGTATGGAGTGCTGCTCCGCGCCCCCCCTCTTTCTATCTCATTTAAATAGCGTCCCAGTGTATCAAAAGATAGAAGAGAGTACCTTTTTGGATGGCAGAAAAGCACTCCTCGTATTTCGTTGAGTTGCTGGCGGATACGCTCAGCATTGAATCCATTTTCAAGTAAAGCTGCTTCCACACTTTTCTCTATCGGAACGGCTAGTTCCAATTTTTCTTCGAAGCTTTCGAAGTCAGTGTGGGCATTCAAAAGCAACGTCTCTCTGAGCTTGGCCAATCGCTCTGCATCAGAGAGCAAAGGGAGAAACTGCGGAATCCCGGGTGGATTGGGAGCAGCAGGGTGGGGAGCTGGCGCGGGGGCCTGCGGCAACGCCTCCTGGGCCACAGGAAGCGAACTAGCTTCATCGCCGGGTTCTTCAAAACATCGGGCAAGAGATCGCAAATCCGAAGAATTCAGATTACTGGGAGATTTCGTCTCCCACTGCCGCGATGATGGTCCAGCTTGCTCCACGGCTCGGTTTTGCCCCGTAGATGCGGTTTCTGCTGCCTCCGACGGGAGCATACAAAATATGGAATGAGGTAAACCCCCATAAAAGAAGGTAGAATATATTCTACACACAAACCCGATCAATAAATAAAGACACACTAACCTTCTCAGAAGAG
>NC_044931.1:4611642-4616243 GCF_003576645.1 Ipomoea triloba | reverse complement strand
GAAGAAAAGCGGAAAAGAAAGCGAATCTTTTTACCTTTTTTCTCTTCTTTCTATTTTTTTATATAATCTAAATAAATAGATTCTTAATTATATTATAGGCTAGCTTGACAAGCAACCCTTCCTCTTGATCTGAGGTGCGAAGAGAAAGATCTTTTTTTTTATGACTTCCACTTATCGATCCGGCCCCAGAAAAGTGACCGGCCAGGGCCCTATTGATAAATGAAAGAAAGGGTTTATGAGCCCTAGCCCTGTAAGCCCACACCTGTGTAGAGTAGATCGTTCAACACCTGCGGCACAAACCCATTTTTGACCTATTGGTCCTAGTATCATAGGCGACCGAACGGCCGCCCCCTAATTACTAGACCAACCTGCTATAATAATTCCATAAACACCTAGCGAAGATATGGCAAACAAATAAAGTAGCCCTATGTTCGGATCTGACAATACCATACCATAATCAAAAGGTACAACGGCCCGAGCGACCAGACTTAACATAAATGTAGCCACTGGAGCCATTCTAAAAAGGGAGAAATTAGCACTACTTGGTGAAATAGGTTCTTTTAGAATCAATTTAAAACCATCTGCTAGAGGTTGTAACAATCCAAACGATCCCACTACATCAGGACCCTTTCGACGTTGCACAAAAGCCATTACTTTACGTTCAGCTAGCACTAAAAAGGCTACTCCTAGTAGAAGTGGTAGAATTATTCCAAGTATTTCAGCTGGAACAGCTATGTACATTTTTTATTTTCTATTCGCTCATGATCTGGTCTGGTCGACCCAATCATGATATTGAAGGATGGGACCTTTTCTCGAAAGACTCCGGATCCCGATAAGAATTGAAGATGGTGCAACATCGAATCCTGTTACGTTACTTCGAATGGAATCTTAGCCCGCCTCACTTGCTTTCTTTACTGCATAAGGGCATAAACGAAGTTAAGGGATTTCTGTCTAACTAGTGTCTGAGAGTAAGCAAGCTACCTTCATCTTCATTTAACAGATTTGTGGTAGAGTCAATAACATGCTCCGGGTCGGGAATCTTTGCTCTTCTCTTTTGCATTTCCGCTGCCTGCGTTCTTTTTCGTGTCCGTCCGTATCGCAAAGCTGGTCGACGCCAGCTGTAATGGTTGAAAATAGGGGCCCAACCAAGACCCCCTAATAAAGCTTTTTTCGATAAAGCAAACGATTCGTTCCGACAACTTCGGTCAGATTAACCCTTTTAATTAGCCGATCTTACAAGATCGATCGGGCGGGCTGGTTGGGAAGGGGTGATTAGCGGAGAAAAGAATTGCTGAGAGATATATTCTACTATTTGGCCAGGACGAATGAGTGGCTGTGAAGCATGCTCCGGAGGAGATTGACCCTTCCCCGAGTCAGTCCAGTCAGAAAGGGGAGGGTCCGCTGTCTAGACTGCATTTCGGGAGTTTTAACACCATCCCATTTCAACCAAAAAGACAACCCTTTCAAAGATATCTAACTTTCCTTCCTTATGAGTGGAAATCCAATCCCGTTTTGTCTTTTTTTTGCATAAATAAAAAGCAGCCGGCCGGTGTTATTTATATATATATTTTAAATCCAGTGCATTTATTCCGACCTTTTTTGAAAAGCGCATAGTTTCTCCTCAAAAAAAGACCTCCCCAGTCGGGGAACGCATAAGATATTTACCTAAACCAGTAGAGTAGGTCCTTGAGCGGATCCCACGTTAGCCCCAAGACGTTGGTCTCTAACTAGAAAAGTAAATGCTTGAGCTTGAGTGAGAAGGGCCTCCTCGCTTATTGACTTGAACCACTGACCTTTAGAACGAACCTATAGGGCAAAAGGAACTTCACTAAGGGCACCTGACAAAAAGAAAACAGCTTATCTCAACTACTTGACTTGAGTCCAAGTACTGAAAGACGTAACTTCAGGAGTTTCCCTGAAAGAATAGTAAGGCGCCGAAAGCAGAGAGAGAGGGAGCTCTTACTACAGATCTCCTCTTCCTTATGGCAGGAGGTTTCAAACTTCTTCTCTTATATTCAAATAAAGTTCATCCCTCCGTTCATTTATTGACTGGGGTTCCGAGCTTGTCGAGGTGGGTGGGCATAGTTTAACATAGCATTTGCCGGAAAAGACGAGAGGAGCAATGGATCCCCTACTTTCACCTGCATAAATAAAAAAAACTTCATGATGTTGAGGGAGAGCTTAGCAGGGTTGGCGAAGGTATTCAGAGAGCCAAAGAGAAGATGTCTACCATCCAAACTCGTCTGAACGTCTTAGAAAATCAGAAGAAAGTGATTACTAAGATGAAAAGGAGGAGAAAGGGCCTCGTTAAATTTTGACTAGCGGAAGAGGGACCAAGGAATCCGCTGCGCGTACTTAACTAACGCGCAACGTCTTATTAAGAACGTATAACGGATTACGCAGAAAGGAGGCACTACGTGCCGTTGCTTGTTGCAGGAGTTTTCTTGCTAGGAAGAGAGAAAGTTAGACAAGAATTTTCATAGATAAGAGAGATTCGTTCTGCCCTTTGCTTTTCTAGCAAAGTGAGGTAGTCTTCTCCCAGGAGCTTAGCCTTGTGTGACCTGAAATGGGTCGGCGACAGCCGGGATACCAGAGGGCATAAATTCCAATCTGACTTCAGAAGCAAAAGTAGAAACTTAAACTCTTCTTCTTTCAGTAGGGGGGGGTCCATGTTCCACTAATTGGTGTAAAAAGATATGCCTTATGGTCAAGGAAGATAGGGATCTTTCTTTCCTAACTAACAGGAAAAGAGAGACATGCGAGTCTCGTTCTATCCATCCACGTTAAGCAGTCCTTGTCCATGTTGGAACTGTTGATGGCAGTATCGCTCAACTACGAGATGCTTGAAAGTCGATGTATCAATGTTCCCAAGAGTAGCATCAAACGGCAAGCCATGCTTCAAGCTAAGTAAATCGGGATCTAATTGATTGCTAAACTGAAGGAAGGATCTCTGTCGAAGATTCTCATTCTGAAGACCTGCCTAGCTCTCTTCTTTTTTGGGGATCCTACCTATGGAAGAAGGCCCTGGGAACGACATTCGAGCGAAGGCCTTACGCGAGAAGTTGCGCGAAGGGGGTGGGTCATGGAGAAAGACCAACTTCCTTCTAGTCTGATAGATCGCTTTCTCTTGCGCATTAATGAATGGATCGAGGAATTTCGTATGAAAGGTTTATGGTCTATCTGAGGCTATCTATCTAGTACGATCGATCAAAGTCATTCAGTAAAATGGTGTAAGTCTCGGTTTAGGTAGTTGATATTCATTCTGATGAATTCAGATGATGTTCAATTTATTGTTGCGTGTACTTTTCTTTGTCGAGATTGGGTTGGTGTTCAGTGTACCGTAGTACAAGATCGAAAAGAATGCTTTGCATTCCAATGTTATGTAAAAAGGACCAACGAGGATCCTAAAGGAGAAGGAGGAGGAGTAGGAGCGTAAGGCACTCGACTTAACAGGAGAGAAGCGAAACTCAAACGGATAGAACAGATGGTAATACTACATAACTTTGTATTTTGAATTACTTTCATGGTCGTGCCTCGTGGCACGGCTGCACCCGTACTATTGATTAGGTTCAAGGGTTTATTTATAATAAGGTAAGCCCCAGAACCGGCGGAATTGCCCAATCCTTTCTTTCCTTGAAGTAAGTCTGGAGCGGGAGCTACTTCTACAGCAAATTAAGACTAAACTCGATCGCTTGGCAGGGGGGGTGAACGGAGGTCTTTTTGAGCGCATGTTTATCATATCGATAAAGCGGGTTTCGTCTTATTTTCCGGAAAGCCAGCCATACTATTCCACTTTAGCTAATGATGAAAGAGAATCTTTATTTGTCTGCAGATGATGATAATGTCCACTCCTGGTTCGATGCGCTTAACGAAAAGGAACTCCCTCTATATTAAGAAAAAATTGCCTTCGTAATTAAGCAGCATCCTTTAAGTTAGTTGGGGGCGGCTTTGTATAGTAGGGGTGCGCCGGACCGCCGACGAATAATAGGTACCCACACCCCAGGCAGAGTTAGTGAGCCGTGTAATAGGCGACCATTTCGCGCGGTTCGGGGGCACTTGACTCAGCCGCCGGCGCCCGACAGCGTCTTGACCCCCATCCAATTTTTGGGCCAATTCTCCCCTTCGTACTACCAAAAAATGAGATTCTTGCCGAATCCGAGTTTGCTGCTCCAACCATTACCAAATCCGTTTGCTGCTCCAACCATTACCAAACTAATACCAATTCCGTTTAGTACTTCAGGTGCTTCTGTTGCGTATAATGTAAATCCCGTAGCGGATCAATTCCAACGAGCCTTTCAAACTAGTACTTTTTGTAATCGACTCTATAGCTTCTTCAATAAACGCTGGTTTTTCGATCAAGTTTTGAATGACTTTCTAGTCAGATCGTTCCTGCGTTTCGGATATGAAGTCTCATTCGATCCCGTAGCGGATCAATTCCAACGAGCCTTTCAAACTAGTACTTTTAATTCCAACGACCTTCAAACTAGTACTTTTTGTAATCGACTCTATAGCTTCTTCAATAAACGCTGGTTTTTCGATCAAGTTTTGAATGACTTTCTAGTCAGATCGTTCCTGCGTTTCGGATATGAAGTCTCATTCGA
>NC_044931.1:4593694-4594917 GCF_003576645.1 Ipomoea triloba | reverse complement strand
TGAGAAATAGAGCAAACTCTTGAAAATTCAATAACAAGTAATTCAAATGTAAAAAAAAAATAACCATAAAAGGTGAGGTAAGAATGAAATTAGGTGAGGAATAATATCCATTATCGGAGTGATATAGATATGTTAAAAACTTGAGAAATAGAGCAAACTCTTGAAAATTCAATAACAAGTAATTCAAATGTAAAAAAAAATAACCATAAAAGGTGAGGTAAGAATGAAATTAGGTGACGAATAATATCCATTATCGGAGTGATATAGATATGTTAAAAACTTGAGAAATAGAGAATTCATATTAACCACCAAGGGTGGTGTATAAACCATCCACTAAGAAATGGAAGGAGATAACCTTAGCTATAGATGCGGTATGTACGTAAAGTATATGTTTACCTTCTTCCTTATGAACTACAGTTTTAAGTATTTGAAAAAATTGAAGTAAATTATAATCATAACATCTCTTTATTTCCTATATTCGGCTGAAAACCAAACAAATGATCTATCAACCAAATGCTTTTAGAATTCCAGGTTAGTTTTGAACTTCGTGTGTAAAAGTTCTATTTTTTTGGGATAAATTTAGTATGATTAGTGACATCTTACAAAGAACTATTGCGCTTGTCACAACTCACAACCTCACATAAGCACCTCACATAAACTTATTATGACAATAAAATATTGTAAGTCCTTATGTCACTTTTGATGAATATGGTACATGTGATTGGTAAATTGAGAACATATTTTATTTTTGTTTAGTGGATATGATAAATCTAAAACCGCAAGTTCGGGAGCAAACCACTTTGTTCGTTGGAGCTAGGGTTTAGTTTAAAAATGACAATTGGGTATTAAGATAAGATAGATATGCATTAAAAAAAAATTTCATACATTTATATAGACATATTTGCATTATTATACATTCATACATGCATTTGGGCAATATATTTTGCATGGTATTTTTTACAAAATTGATAATATTAAAATTTCTTAGAGAATTGATATTATAAAAAAAATGTTATTGGAAGCCATCAAGCAAAAGCTGAAACGATTCATTTTCTTCCATCGCTCGTGAAGGTGGATCCACAGTTAAAGGAAGAATATGATCAACCACAAATGAAGGAACAGGAAAGGTACAAGGAGAAATAAAACTCATCATTTCTCTGTGCCTTTTCTTTCTGGTACATGCATCTCTAAGCTTTATTTCGGCTGGATGCAATTTCAAATGT
>NC_044931.1:4591577-4592694 GCF_003576645.1 Ipomoea triloba | reverse complement strand
TGTCTCTTTTTTTTTTGCATAAAATGTATCAAATAGGCCATCAAACTTTATCTGTAAAGTCAATTAGGCCCTGAAACGTTTTAAGGCTGCAATTAGAAACATAAACATAGCAATTTAGTCATCAAGTCATAATTACTTGTTAGTAATTTGTATTAACAAGTAAATAAAAAGGTCACTTTTTTTTTGACATAAAATGTTTCAAATAGGCCATCAGTATTTATCTTTAAAGTCAATTAGGCTCTCAAACGTTTTAAAGTTGCAATTAGATACATAGACTTGTCAATTTAGTCATCAAGGCATAATTACCTGCTAGTGATCTGTAATAACAGGTAAATAAAAATTTCACTTTTTTTTTGCATAAAATTTATCAAATAGGCCATCAATATTTATCTGTAAAGTCAGTTAGACCCTCAAACTTTTTAAAGTTGCAATTAGATATATAAACATGTCAATTTAGTCATTAAAGCATAATTACCTGATAGTGACCTGTAATAACAGATAAATAAAAATTTCACTTTTTTTTTGCATAAAATTTATCAAATAGGCCATCAAACTCTTTAAAGTTGCAATTAGATACATAGACTTGTCAATTTAGTCATCAAGGCATAATTACCTGCTAGTGATCTGTAATAACAGGTAAATAAAAATGTCACTTTTTTTTTTGCATAAAATGTATCAAATAGGCCAGCAATATTTATCTTTAAAGTCAATTAGGCTGTCAAACGTTTTAAAGTTGCAATTAGATACATAAACATGTCAATTTTGTCATTAAGGCATAATTACCTGCTAGTGATCTGTAATAACAGGTAAATAAAAATGTCACCTTTTTTGCATAAAATGTATCAAATAGGCCATCAAACTCTTTAAAGTTGCAATTAGATACATAGACTTGTCAATTTAGTCATCAAGGCATAATTACCTGTTAGTGACTTGTAATAACAGGTAAATAAAAATGTCACCTTTTTTGCATAAAATGTATCAAATAGGCCATCAAACTTTATCTGTAAAGTGAATTAGACTGTCAAACTTTTTAAAGTTGCAATTAGATACATAAACATGTCAATTTTGTCATGAAGGCATAATTAACTGTTATTGACCTGTAATACCGGGTAAATAA
>NC_044931.1:4587117-4590577 GCF_003576645.1 Ipomoea triloba | reverse complement strand
GCGGTTACCGCCGCTGACAAAATTTCTGAGGGAAGGGGAGGGTGCTGGGATTTTTCTAAGAAGACGTCGTGAATGTTAACGTGTGATCCGAGTCGCTTTTGCAGTTTGGTCCCTGCTAGTTGCCTCGCCGCCGCTGACCAAATTGAGGTATGGTGGCGGTCACCGCCGCCTCGCGGTCGCTGACGAAATTGTTAAGGGAAGGGGAGGGTGCTAGGATTTTTCCAAGAAGACGTCGCGAATGTGAACGCCTGGTCCAGAGTTGCGTCGCTTTTTCCGTTTGGTCCCTGCTACTTGCCTCGCCGCCGCTGACCAAATTGAGGTCTGGTGGCGGTCATCGTCGCCTCACTGCCGCTGAAGAAATTGTTGAGGGAAGGGGAGGGTGCTGAACGCCGGCCGAGAGGCAGGTACGCATCTCATCGTCGGCACCGATCGGTCAGCACGCATCTCCTCGTCGGCACCGATTGCGGCCCTCTAGTTTAACTGTAAAATATACGGAGATTGCTAGGGAAGAAGATAACTATTGAAATTTCCTATTTTACCCTTATAGTTTGACTGTAAAATAGACTAAGGACCATTTCGGTTAACGTTTGCATAGTCGATGATGCAATTGGATAATTTTAGAAGTCGAGAACCGAAGTGGTGAAATCCCAATAGTCGAGGGACCAAATCGGTAATTAACTCTAAATATGCCATATTGCTATTTAAGAGTTAGGAATTAAGAATTTTAATTGTCTTTTAATTCTATTTATTAGGATTCTTGTGCACAATGAAATTGTATGTTTATTAGGTTTATTATATGAAGATTTATTTTATTTTATATTATATTATTTTGTAAGTTCTATAATGTGCCAAAGGCTTTGTGGTCAAGCGGCATAGCTGAGAGGTCTCAAGTTTGAATCCCAGTGTGAGGGTATTGACTATTTGTGTTCCAGTAGGATATTATATTGTAATAGAGTCCGTCAATAGTACTCAATTTTTTTTTGATTGACTGATTCCTAAGTGCAAGCGCTTCACATGTGCTTTTTGTTTTTTTTGTTTTTTGATTTTTTTTTGTTTTTTGTTTTTTGTTTTCTTGTTTTTTTTTTGTTTTTTGTTTTTTGTTTTTTGTTTTTTGTTTTTTGTTTTTTGTGTGTTAAGATCAATTTTATAAAAATCTTGAATGTGTCATTAATGATTTTGCATCTAGGAAAGCACATAAAAGTTTTCTTTCATGCTTAATTTTGTATCTGTAAAATGTTCAAAAATTTTAAAATTTTATTTCAGGTTAGTTGATATTAGTATTTTTGTACTCATATATAAAATTTAAAATGTAGTTATAAAAATTTGTGTTAACTTTTAAATATGGTATGAGGACATAGTGTCCCTTTTTTCTTTTTTCTTTTTTTCACTTGCCCTCGGGACCTATAAAACTATAGGACCGGCCCCATCTCTCCCCTCCCTCAGTGCTTGATTTGTTCTGAATATTTTTACTCTCTCTTTCAAAATTTTGAGGAGCATGGAATTTTAACATTCGTACTAATGGTCGGTGGACTAAAACTGGCCAATTTTTGTACACAAAAAGTCGAGAATTGCGATTTTAAACTCGTTTCGAAATTTATTTACTATATAAAGGAAAAATTGTACTTTTCGTCTCTAAGTTATAAGATAATTGTAGGATTCATTCATAAGTTCTGTACATGCTCACTTTTCGTCTTTAAGTTATAAATTATGTTGCAATTTTCGTCCATTTTCTAACAGAGGTGTTAAGTGACTGCTTAATATAAGGGCAATTCTGTCCAAACATATTTAGTCCTTCCAGGCTCATTACTCTAATATTTTACTAAGGGCTCACACTTGTGTGAGACCGTCTCACGGGTTTCGATAAGTGAGACGGGTCGGATGAACATAATTTTTGAGTCATAAAAGCAATCAAAAACCAACTCATAACAGTAATTATAACCCAAATTATGTTGATCCGATCCGTCTCACAGATTAAGACCCATGAGACGGTCTCACGCAAGTTTTTGTCTTTCCTAAGTATAATAGTTCCTGAAAAGTAATCTTGCTCCTATTAAACCACTCGGACATCATTCCCCTTCACGCTACAATTTTTTCATATCTCAAACACACAAAATTGACCCTTTGTTTTGACGAAGCATTCCAAAAGTTTCTCAATGACTAGTCGGCGATTACTTGGCTTGAAGGAAACTCCACCGTGTAAGTTCTTAGCCTTTGTTAATTTCCAAATGTTTAAACAATTCCAAAATTATTCGTTAATTTTTATTTTTTATTTTTTATTTTGGTTTAGGGTATTCGTTAATTTTTATTTTTTATTTTTTATTTTGGTTTAGGGCTTAATTAGTTTTTGTTTGTTTGCTTGGGTTAAATTTCAGTTCTTGTTACTCCATATAATAAAAAATTTGTGTATCTCTTATCTCTTATTATAATAAAGAGAGGGGATTTGGCCTATAATATTGCCCCATTTTCCTGCCCAAGATTTTTTTTTCTTTTTAAAATGTATTGCTTAATGAAGTAATCAGATTTTGAATATTTAATGCCAACCTTGGTATAAGTTATTTTGTGTATTCCATTTTTCAATGCTACCAGTATTTGCACCCGTGCGATGTACGGTCATTATTTTTTGTTTTTGTTAAATAATTGAATTGTGAAAAAGTATGAATTAAATTAAGAAAATTTGACTACATTGAATAGGAATAAAAGTACAAATTATTAAAAATTTCTCTGTAAACAACATTTTGAGTAGTGTTAAGAATCCCTCTATGATTATCATTAATTACAACTTTCACACCGTCTGGATTACTAACTCTAGAAACTGCAACATACAACTACCCATGGTTGAAAATTGATTTTTTAAGCAACAATACAACATGTGATAATGTCTGTTATTGACTCTTGTTGATTGTCATTGCGTATGACTCTTGTTGAATGCTCAATATTTTTCAACAGCATAATTGGAGAACCAACCTTTAATGATAGAGAATGGTTTGGTACACCTGAACACCTCAAACTGTTTAAAAATTTCATCGTGTGGACTTCAGCTAATATATCAGCATTTGAATTAGACTTGCACACGGAATCACAACTCAAATATGTTTGTGTTGAACCTTTATTCAAACTGTTCATGTACTCATTAATATGATCGACCACATCTAGTGTTGGAGCCAATATGGCTCTACTATGAAGTTGACTGGTCTCCATGTTACCGCTCCTGTATGACGGGAAAGTGCTATCAACAATGGCTGCAATAAGATCACCTTCGTATTGCAATAAAAACTCTGAAAGAATGATTATATTGCACTACCTGTCATTGTTGTCACCCAATTTACCATCACCTAAATCAACAAATCCAACAATCCACTTTGCAAGTATTTAATGGCATAATATAATTTTCTTGTACTATAAAAATATGTAAAATAAGAATGAAATAATTAAATGGATTTAGATTATTATTATTATTATT
>NC_044931.1:4585239-4586117 GCF_003576645.1 Ipomoea triloba | reverse complement strand
TTGGGTATTCGCATTCCTCTTCCAGAAGCAAAGTTACCCTAAGGTCAAAGCCCTATTCGTCGGGCCTTACTTGACGAGGATACTCCGAAATGCCCACAACACCATCATCCCTGAGATACCATACAAAAAGCTAAAGGAGAACAAGTCCGAGATTGACAACAACATGTTACTCTCAATCTTCAAAGACATGCGAACGATCATTGAGCCCGGGAGGAATTCTAAAAAGAGGGCCAGACGGGGCGCGGCTGCACAAGCACAAGAAAATGATGAGAATGAGGAGGAAGGTGAAGAAGGTCATGAGGAGGCAATGAGAGCTGTGCCCGGAGCGGGCGAGGGATCCTCCGGCAATGCTTTTGAGCAACAAGTACTTGCCCAATTGGCGGCTATGCAACTACAGGTTGGGCAAGTCCATTCAGAGGTGGGGCTCCTAAATTCAAGGATGGACAATTTGGAAACAACTGTGGGGCGCCTCGAGACACGAAACGAGGCACATGCTTACCAGACATGGCTGCGGGGCCAATTTCCACCCGGCCCGCAGTACTATTATGATCCCACAGGAGGGCCACCACATTTCTACAGCTCCGCAGGAGGCTCTCAGCCTTACTACGGCGCAACAGGGGGCTCTCAGTACTACTATGACCCTGCGGGGGGATCTCAGCCCCAGCATGATCCCTCAAGAGGACCGCAGTTTCCCTACGACCCGACGGATTTCTGATGCGTGCTGGATAGAAAAGCTCACTTAGGACAAGACTTCTCTAAACTCTAACTCTTTTATTTATGTTTTTGTTAAGCATGTTCTTGTTTATATTTCTCTACTTGTTGGTCCTTTTGGTCTCTCCCATAATTTGTGCTTCGTTGCTAGTCCATCGCGGACGATG
>NC_044931.1:4572498-4584239 GCF_003576645.1 Ipomoea triloba | reverse complement strand
AAGCAAATCAAGATAAACATCAACCACACAAGATATATGAACGGAGAAGATTTGCCAATCATTGCCTCTCTGTGGGAGTCTTTTCATCTCCTTGAGAATTATGTATATTAGTGATTTTGTAGTTTTGACGTTTTGGTTTTAATAAAACGGAGAAGTAGTTCGCCGAGTGTCGTGTTCTCAAGGATGGCAAATTAGAACCGAATCAAGCGTGTGAGGTTTATGATGTTAAGAGACAAGAGTTACAAGATTCACTCAAAGCAAAAGGAATCATGGTGAAGAGGTTTGACAAAAGTAAAACAAAAGCAATCAATTAAAGAAAGAAAGGAGATGGATGTCCTATCTAGGTGTCATGTTTGATACTACTAAAGGGTGTTCTAGGCAATGCAACTAGGTTTCTATCAAGGGAGCCCTCGGCACCATCACCGATTGGCGTCACACTTCGGACTCCCGGCTCCTCAGTCGGATGGGGAATTTTAACAAACACTTGATCTACCACTTCTCCCGGGCCTCGTCATCCCGGACAAAGCGAGGGGATGTGGCCGATTAGGACTCGTATAGGCCCGATATCTCGCAACATAACTTTACTACCTAGCCTTGTCGTAAATAGAAGCAAATCAAGATAAACATCAACCACACAAGATATATGAACGGAGAAGATTTGCCAATCATTGCCTTGTAGTGGGAGTCTTTTGATCTCCTTGAGAGTTATGTATATTAGTGATTTTGTAGTTTTGACGTTTTGGTTTTAATAAAACGGAGAAGTAGTTCGCCGAGTGTCGTGTTCTCAAGGATGGCAAATTAGAACCGAATCAAGCGTGTGAGTTTTATGATGTTAAGAGACAAGAGTTACAAGATTCACTCAAAGCAAAAGAAATCATGGTGAAGAGGTTTGACAAAAGTAAAACAAAAGTAATCAATTAAAGAAAGAAAGGAGATGGATGTCCTATCTAGGTGTCATGTTTGATACTACTATAGGGTGTTCTAGGCAATGCAACTAGGTTTCTATCAAGGGAGCCCTCGGCACCATCACCGATTGGCGTCACACTTCGGACTCCCGGCTCCTCAGTCGGATGGGGAATTTTAACAAACACTTGATCTACCACTTCTCCCGGGCCTCGTCATCCCGGACAAAGCGAGGGGATGTGGCCGATTAGGACTCGTATAGGCCCGATATCTCGCAACATAACTTTACTACCTAGCCTTGTCGTAAATAGAAGCAAATCAAGATAAACATCAACCACACAAGATATATGAACGGAGAAGATTTGCCAATCATTGCCTTGTAGTGGGAGTCTTTTGATCTCCTTGAGAGTTATGTATATTAGTGATTTTGTAGTTTTGACGTTTTGGTTTTAATAAAACGGAGAAGTAGTTCGCCGAGTGTCGTGTTCTCAAGGATGGCAAATTAGAACCGAATCAAGCGTGTGAGTTTTATGATGTTAAGAGACAAGAGTTACAAGATTCACTCAAAGCAAAAGGAATCATGGTGAAGAGGTTTGACAAAAGTAAAACAAAAGTAATCAATTAAAGAAAGAAAGGAGATGGATGTCCTATCTAGGTGTCATGTTTGATACTACTATAGGGTGTTCTAGGCAATGCAACTAGGTTTCTATCAAGGGAGCCCTCGGCACCATCACCGATTGGCGTCACACTTCGGACTCCCGGCTCCTCAGTCGGATGGGGAATTTTAACAAACACTTGATCTACCACTTCTCCCGGGCCTCGTCATCCCGGACAAAGCGAGGGGATGTGGCCGATTAGGACTCGTATAGGCCCGATATCTCGCAACATAACTTTACTACCTAGCCTTGTCGTAAATAGAAGCAAATCAAGATAAACATCAACCACACAAGATATATGAACGGAGAAGATTTGCCAATCATTGCCTTGTAGTGGGAGTCTTTTGATCTCCTTGAGAGTTATGTATATTAGTGATTTTGTAGTTTTGACGTTTTGGTTTTAATAAAACGGAGAAGTAGTTCGCCGAGTGTCGTGTTCTCAAGGATGGCAAATTAGAACCGAATCAAGCGTGTGAGGTTTATGATGTTAAGAGACAAGAGTTACAAGATTCACTCAAAGCAAAAGGAATCATGGTGAAGAGGTTTGACAAAAGTAAAACTAAAGTATTCAATTAAAGAAAGAAAGGAGATGGATGTCCTATCTAGGTGTCATGTTTGATACTACTATAGGGTGTTCTAGGCAAAGCAACTAGGTTTCTATCAAGGGAGCCCTCGGCACCATCACCGATTGGCGTCACACTTCGGACTCCCGGCTCCTCAGTCGGATGGGGCATTTTAACAAACACTTGATCTACCACTTCTCCCGGGCCTCGTCATCCCGGACAAAGCGAGGGGATGTGGCCGATTAGGACTCGTATAGGCCCGATATCTCTTAACATAACTTTACTACCTAGCCTTGTCGTAAATAGAAGCAAATCAAGATAAACATCAACCACACAAGATATATGAACGGAGAAGATTTGCCAATCATTGCCTTGTAGTGGGAGTCTTTTCATCTCCTTGATAGTTATGTATATTAGTGATTTTGTAGTTTTGACGTTTTGGGTTTAATAAAACGGAGAAGTAGTTCGCCGAGTGTCGTGTTCTCAAGGATGGCAAATTAGAACCGAATCAAGCGTGTGAGGTTTATGATGTTAAGAGACANCGTTTTGGTTTTAATAAAACAGAGAAGTAGTTCGCCGAGTGTTGTGTTCTCAAGGATGGCAAATTAGAACCGAATCAAGCGTGTGAGGTTTATGATGTTAAGAGACAAGAGTTACAAGATTCACTCAAAGCAAAAGGAATCATGGTGAAGAGGTTTGACAAAAGTAAAACAAAAGTAATCAATTAAAGAAAGAAAGGAGATGGATGTCCTATCTAGGTGTCATGTTTGATACTACTAAAGGGTGTTCTAGGCAATGCAACTAGGTTTCTATCAAGGGAGCCCTCGGCACCATCACCAATTGGCGTCACACTTCGGTCTCCCGGCTCCTCAGTTGGATGGGGAATTTTAACAAACACTTGATCTACCACTTCTCCCGGGCCTCGTCATCCCGGACAAAGAGAGGGGATGTGGCCGATTAGGACTCGTATAGGCCCGATATCTCGCAACATAACTTTACTACCTAGCCTTGTCGTAAATAGAAGCAAATCAAGATAAACATCAACCACACAAGATATATGAACGGAGAAGATTTGCCAATCATTGCCTTGTAGTGGGAGTCTTTTCATCTCCTTGAGAGTTATGTATATTAGTGATTTTGTAGTTTTGACGTTTTGGTTTTAATAAAACGGAGAAGTAGTTCGCCGAGTGTCGTGTTCTCAAGGATGGCAAATTAGAACCGAATCAAGCGTGTGAGTTTTATGATGTTAAGAGACAAGAGTTACAAGATTCACTCAAAGCAAAAGGAATCATGGTGAAGAGGTTTGACAAAAGTAAAACAAAAGTAATCAATTAAAGAAAGAAAGGAGATGGATGTCCTATCTAGGTGTCATGTTTGATACTACTATAGGGTGTTCTAGGCAATGCAACTAGGTTTCTATCAAGGGAGCCCTCGGCACCATCACCGATTGGCGTCACACTTCGGACTCCCGGCTCCTCAGTCGGATGGGGCATTTTAACAAACACTTGATCTACCACTTCTCCCGGGCCTCGTCATCCTAGACAAAGCGAGGGGAGGGGGCCGATTAGGACTCGTATAGGCCCGATATCTCGCAACATAACTTTACTACCTAGCCTTGTCGTAAAAAGAAGCAAATCAAGATAAACATCAACCACACAAGATATATGAACGGAGAAGATTTGCCAATCATTGCCTTGTAGTGGGAGTCTTTTGATCTCCTTGAGAGTTATGTATATTAGTGATTTTGTAGTTTTGACGTTTTGGTTTTAATAAAACGGAGAAGTAGTTTGCCGAGTGTCGTGTTCTCAAGGATGGCAAATTAGAACCGATTCAAGCGTGTGAGTTTTATGATGTTAAGAGACAAAAGTTACAAGATTCAATCAAAGCAAAAGGAATCATGGTGAAGAGGTTTGACAAAAGTAAAACAAAAGTAATCAATTAAAGAAAGAAAGGAGATGGATGTCCTATCTAGGTGTCATGTTTGATACTACTATAGGGTGTTCTAGGCAATGCAACTAGGTTTCTATCAAGGGAGCCCTCGGCACCATCACCGATTGGCGTCACACTTCGGACTCCCGGCTCCTCAGTCGGATGGGGCATTTTAACAAACACTTGATCTACCACTTCTCCCGGTCCTCGTCATCCCGGACAAAGCGAGGGGATGTGGCCGATTAGGACTCGTATAGGCCCGATATCTCGCAACATAACTTTACTACCTAGCCTTGTCGTAAATAGAAGCAAATCAAGATAAACATCAACCACACAAGATATATGAACGGAGAAGATTTGCCAATCATTGCCTTGTAGTGGGAGTCTTTTGATCTCCTTGAGAGTTATGTATATTAGTGATTTTGTAGTTTTGACGTTTTGGTTTTAATAAAACGGAGAAGTAGTTCGCCGAGTGTCGTGTTCTCAAGGATGGCAAATTAGAACCGAATCAAGCGTGTGAGTTTTATGATGTTAAGAGACAAGAGTTACAAGATTCACTCAAAGCAAAAGGAATCATGGTGAAGAGGTTTGACAAAAGTAAAACAAAAGTAATCAATTAAAGAAAGAAAGGAGATGGATGTCCTATCTAGGTGTCATGTTTGATACTACTATAGGGTGTTCTAGGCAATGCAACTAGGTTTCTATCAAGGGAGCCCTCGGCACCATCACCGATTGGCGTCACACTTCGGACTCCCGGCTCCTCAGTCGGATGGGGCATTTTAACAAACACTTGATCTACCACTTCTCCCGGGCCTCGTCATCCTGGACAAAGCGAGGGGAGGTGGCCGATTAGGACTCGTATAGGCCCGATATCTCGCAACATAACTTTACTACCTAGCCTTGTCGTAAATAGAAGCAAATCAAGATAAACATCAACCACACAAGATATATGAACGGAGAAGATTTGCCAATCATTGCCTTGTAGTGGGAGTCTTTTGATCTCCTTGAGAGTTATGTATATTAGTGATTTTGTAGTTTTGACGTTTTGGTTTTAATAAAACGGAGAAGTAGTTCGCCGAGTGTCGTGTTCTCAAGGATGGCAAATTAGAACCGAATCAAGCGTGTGAGTTTTATGATGTTAAGAGACAAGAGTTACAAGATTCACTCAAAGCAAAAGAAATCATGGTGAAGAGGTTTGACAAAAGTAAAACAAAAGTAATCAATTAAAGAAAGAAAGGAGATGGATGTCCTATCTAGGTGTCATGTTTGATACTACTATAGGGTGTTCTAGGCAATGCAACTAGGTTTCTATCAAGGGAGCCCTCGGCACCATCACCGATTGGCGTCACACTTCGGACTCCCGGCTCCTCAGTCGGATGGGGCATTTTAACAAACACTTGATCTACCACTTCTCCCGGGCCTCGTCATCCTGGACAAAGCGAGGGGAGGTGGCCGATTAGGACTCGTATAGGCCCGATATCTCGCAACATAACTTTACTACCTAGCCTTGTCGTAAATAGAAGCAAATCAAGATAAACATCAACCACACAAGATATATGAACGGAGAAGATTTGCCAATCATTGCCTTGTAGTGGGAGTCTTTTGATCTCCTTGAGAGTTATGTATATTAGTGATTTTGTAGTTTTGACGTTTTGGTTTTTATAAAACGGAGAAGTAGTTCGCCGAGTGTCGTTTTCTCAAGGATGGCAAATTAGAACCGAATCAAGCGTGTGAGTTTTATGATGTTAAGCGACAAGAGTTACAAGATTCACTCAAAGCAAAAGAAATCATGGTGAAGAGGTTTGACAAAAGTAAAACAAAAGTAATCAATTAAAGAAAGAAAGGAGATGGATGTCCTATCTAGGTGTCATGTTTGATACTACTATAGGGTGTTCTAGGCAATGCAACTAGGTTTCTATCAAGGGAGCCCTCGGCACCATCACCGATTGGCGTCACACTTCGGACTCCCGGCTCCTCAGTCGGATGGGGCATTTTAACAAACACTTGATCTACCACTTCTCCCGGGCCTCGTCATCCTGGACAAAGCGAGGGGAGGGGGCCGATTAGGACTCGTATAGGCCCGATATCTCGCAACATAACTTTACTACCTAGCCTTGTCGTAAAAAGAAGCAAATCAAGATAAATATCAACCACACAAGATATATGAACGGAGAAGATTTGCCAATCATTGCCTTGTAGTGGGAGTGTTTTGATCTCCTTGAGAGTTATGTATATTAGTGATTTTGTAGTTTTGACGTTTTGGTTTTAATAAAACGGAGAAGTAGTTCGCCGAGTGTCGTGTTCTCAAGGATGGCAAATTAGAACCGATTCAAGCGTGTGAGTTTTATGATGTTAAGAGATAAGAGTTACAAGCTTCACTCAAAGCAAAAGGAATCATGGTGAAAAGGTTTGACAAAAGTAAAACAAAAGAAATCAATTAAAGAAAGAAAGGAGATGGATGTCCTATCTAGGTGTCATGTTTGATACTACTATAGGGTGTTCTAGGCAATGCAACTAGGTTTCTATCAAGGGAGCCCTCGGCACCATCACCGATTGGCGTCACACTTCGGACTCCCGGCTCCTCAGTCGGATGGGGCATTTTAACAAACACTTGATCTACCACTTCTCCCGGGCCTCGTCATCCCGGACAAAGCGAGGGGATGTGGCCGATTAGGACTCGTATAGGCCCGATATCTCGCAACATAACTTTACTACCTAGGCTTGTCGTAAATAGAAGCAAATCAAGATAAACATCAACCACACAAGATATATGAATGGAGAAGATTTGCCAATCATTGCCTTGTAGTTGGAGTCTTTTCATCTCCTTGAGAGTTATGTATATTAGTGATTTTGTAGTTTTGACGTTTTGGTTTTAATAAAACGGAGAAGTAGTTCGCCGAGTGTCGTGTTCTCAAGGATGGCAAATTAGAACCGAAACAAGCGTGTGAGGTTTATGATGTTAAGAGACAAGAGTTACAAGATTCACTCAAAGCAAAAGGAATCATGGTGAAGAGGTTTGACAAAAGTAAAACAAAAGTAATCAATTAAAGAAAGAAAGGAGATGGATGTCCTATCTAGGTGTCATGTTTGATACTACTATAGGGTGTTCTAGGCAATGCAACTAGGTTTCTATCAAGGGAGCCCTCGGCACCATCACCGATTGGCGTCACACTTCGGACTCCCGGCTCCTCAGTCGGATGGGGAATTTTAACAAACACTTGATCTACCACTTCTCCCGGGCCTCGTCATCCCGGACAAAGCGAGGGGATGTGGCCGATTAGGACTCGTATAGGCCCGATATCTCGCAACATAACTTTACTACCTAGCCTTGTCGTAAATAGAAGCAAATCAAGATAAACATCAACCACACAAGATATATGAACGGAGAAGATTTGCCAATCATTGCCTTGTAGTGGGAGTCTTTTGATCTCCTTGAGAGTTATGTATATTAGTGATTTTGTAGTTTTGACGTTTTGGTTTTAATAAAACGGAGAAGTAGTTCGCCGAGTGTCGTGTTCTCAAGGATGGCAAATTAGAACCGAATCAAGCGTGTGAGGTTTATGATGTTAAGAGACAAGAGTTACAAGATTCACTCAAAGCAAAAGGAATCATGGTGAAGAGGTTTGACAAAAGTAAAACAAAAGTAATCAATTAAAGAAAGAAAGGAGATGGATGTCCTATCTAGGTGTCATGTTTGATACTACTATAGGGTGTTCTAGGCAAAGCAACTAGGTTTCTATCAAGGGAGCCCTCGGCACCATCACCGATTGGCGTCACACTTCGGACTCCCGGCTCCTCAGTCGGATGGGGAATTTTAACAAACACTTGATCTACCACTTCTCCTGGGCCTCGTCATCCTGGACAAAGCGAGGGGATGTGGCCGATTAGGACTCGTATAGGCCCGATATCTCGCAACATAACTTTACTACCTAGCCTTGTCGTAAATAGAAGCAAATCAAGATAAACATCAACCACACAAGATATATGAACGGAGAAGATTTGCCAATCATTGCCTTGTAGTGGGACTCTTTTGATCTCCTTGAGAGTTATGTATATTCGTGATTTTGTAGTTTTGACGTTTTGGTTTTAATAAAACGGAGAAGTAGTTCGCCGAGTGTCGTGTTCTCAAGGATGGCAAATTAGAACCGAATCAAGCGTGTGAGGTTTATGATGTTAAGAGACAAGAGTTACAAGATTCACTCAAAGCAAAAGAAATCATGGTGAAGAGGTTTGACGAAAGTAAAACAAAAGTAATCAATTAAAGAAAGAAAGGAGATGGATGTCCTATCTAGGTGTCATGTTTGATACTACTATAGGGTGTTCTAGGCAATGCAACTAGGTTTCTATCAAGGGAGCCCTTGGCACCATCACCGATTGGCATCACACTTCGGACTCCCGGCTCCTCAGTCGGATGGGGAATTTTAACAAACACTTGATCTACCACTTCTCCCGGGCCTCGTCATCCCGGACAAAGCGAGGGGATGTGGCCGATTAGGACTCGTATAGGCCCGATATCTCGCAACATAACTTTACTACCTAGCCTTGTCGTAAATAGAAGCAAATCAAGATAAACATCAACCACAAAAGATATATGAACGGAGAAGATTTGCCAATCATTGCCTTGTAGTGGGAGTCTTTTGATCTCCTTGAGAGTTATGTATATTAGTGATTTTGTAGTTTTGACGTTTTGGTTTTAATAAAACGGAGAAGTAGTTCGCCGAGTGTCGTGTTCTCAAGGATGGCAAATTAGAACCGAATCAAGCGTGTGAGGTTTATGATGTTAAGAGACAAGAGTTACAAGATTCTCTCAAAGCAAAAGGAATCATGGTGAAGAGGTTTGACAAAAGTAAAACAAAAGTAATCAATTAAAGAAAGAAAAGAGATGGATGTCCTATCTAGGTGTCATGTTTGATACTACTAAAGGGTGTTCTAGGCAATGCAACTAGGTTTCTATCAAGGGAGCCCTCGGCACCATCCAATGCAACTAGGTTTCTATCAAGGGAGCCCTCGGCACCATCACCTGCAACTAGGTTTCTATCAAGGGAGCCCTCGGCACCATCACCAATTGGCGTCACACTTCGGAGGGAGCCCTCGGCACCATCACCAATTGGCGTCACACTTCGGACTCCCGGCTCCTCAGTCGGACCAATTGGCGTCACACTTCGGACTCCCGGCTCCTCAGTCGGATGGGGTGGCGTCACACTTCGGACTCCCGGCTCCTCAGTCGGATGGGGAATTTTAACAAACACTTGATCTACCACTTCTCCCGGGCCTCGTCATCCCGGACTATCTCGCAACATAACTTTACTACCTAGCCTTGTCGTAAATAGAAGCAAATCAAGATAAACATCAACCACACAAGATATATGAACGGAGAAGATTTGCCAATCATTGCCTTTCTGTGGGAGTCTTTTCATCTCCTTGATAGTTATGTATATTAGTGATTTTGTAGTTTTGACGTTTTGGTTTTAATAAAACGGAGAAGTAGTTCGCCGAGTGTCGTGTTCTCAAGGATGGCAAATTAGAACCGAATCAAGCGTGTGAGTTTTATGATGTTAAGAGACAAGAGTTACAAGATTCACTCAAAGCAAAAGAAATCATGGTGAAGAGGTTTGACAAAAGTAAAACAAAAGTAATCAATTAAAGAAAGAAAGGAGATGGATGTCCTATCTAGGTGTCATGTTTGATACTACTAAAGGGTGTTCTAGGCAATGCAACTAGGTTTCTATCAATGGAGCCCTCGGCACCATCACCGATTGGCGTCACACTTCGGACTCCCGGCTCCTCAGTTGGATGGGGAATTTTAACAAACACTTGATCTACCACTTCTCCCGGGCCTCGTCATCCTGGACAAAGCGAGGGGAGGTGGCCGATTAGGACTCGTATAGGCCCGATATCTCGCAACATAACTTTACTACCTAGCCTTGTCGTAAAAAGAAGCAAATCAAGATAAACATCAACCACACAAGATATATGAACGGAGAAGATTTGCCAATCATTGCCTTGTAGTGGGAGTCTTTTGATCTCCTTGAGAGTTATGTATATTAGTGATTTTGTAGTTTTGACGTTTTGCTTTTTATAAAACGGAGAAGTAGTTCGCCGAGTGTCGTGTTCTCAAGGATGGCAAATTAGAACCGAATCAAGCGTGTGAGGTTTATGATGTTAAGCGACAAGAGTTACAAGATTCACTCAAAGCAAAAGGAATCATGGTGAAGAGGTTTGACAAAAGTAAAACAAAAGTAATCAATTAAAGAAAGAAAGGAGATGGATGTCCTATCTAGGTGTCATGTTTGATACTACTAAAGGGTGTTCTAGGCAATGCAACTAGGTTTCTATCAATGGAGCCCTCGGCACCATCACCGATTGGCGTCACACTTCGGACTCCCGGCTCCTCAGTTGGATGGGGAATTTTAACAAACACTTGATCTACCACTTCTCCCGGGCCTCGTCANGGCAATGCAACTAGGTTTCTATCAAGGGAGCCCTCGGCACCATCACCGATTGGCGTCACACTTCGGACTCCCGGCTCCTCAGTCGGATGGGGAATTTTAACAAACACTTGATCTACCACTTCTCCCGGGCCTCGTCATCCTGGACAAAGCGAGGGGATGTGGCCGATTAGGACTCGTATAGGCCCGATATCTCGCAACATAACTTTACTACCTAGCCTTGTCGTAAATAGAAGCAAATCAAGATAAACATCAACCACACAAGATATATGAACGGAGAAGATTTGCCAATCATTGCCTTGTAGTGGGAGTCTTTTGATCTCCTTGAGAGTTATGTATATTAGTGATTTTGTAGTTTTGACGTTTTGGTTTTAATAAAACGGAGAAGTAGTTCGCCGAGTGTCGTGTTCTCAAGGATGGCAAATTAGAACCGAATCAAGTGTGTGAGTTTTATGATGTTAAGAGACAAGAGTTACAAGATTCACTCAAAGCAAAAGAAATCATGGTGAAGAGGTTTGACGAAAGCAAAACAAAAGTAATCAATTAAAGAAAGAAAGGAGATGGATGTCCTATCTAAGTGTCATGTTTGATACTACTATAGGGTGTTCTAGGCAATGCAACTAGGTTTCTATCAAGGGAGCCCTTGGCACCATCACCGATTGGCATCACACTTCGGACTCNACTTCTCCCGGGCCTCGTCATCCCGGACAAAGCGAGGGGATGTGGCCTATTAGGACTCGTATAGGCCCGATATCTCGCAACATAACTTTACTACCTAGCCTTGTCGTAAATAGAAGCAAATCAAGATAAACATCAAACACACAAGATATATGAACGGAGAAGATTTGCCAATCATTGCCTTGTAGTGGGAGTCTTTTCATCTCCTTGAGAGTTATGTATATTAGTGATTTTGTAGTTTTGACGTTTTGGTTTTAATAAAACGGAGAAGTAGTTCGCCGAGTGTCGTGTTCTCAAGGATGGCAAATTAGAACCGAATCAAGCGTGTGAGTTTTATGATGTTAAGAGACAAGAGTTACAAGATTCACTCAAAGCAAAAGAAATCATGGTGAAGAGGTTTGACGAAAGCAAAACAAAAGTAATCAATTAAAGAAAGAAAGGAGATGGATGTCCTATCTAAGTGTCATGTTTGATACTACTATAGGGTGTTCTAGGCAATGCAACTAGGTTTCTATCAAGGGAGCCCTTGGCACCATCACCGATTGGCATCACACTTCGGACTC
>NC_044931.1:4571890-4572189 GCF_003576645.1 Ipomoea triloba | reverse complement strand
TAAAACAAAAGTAATCAATTAAAGAAAGAAAGGAGATGGATGTCCTATCTAGGTGTCATGTTTGATACTACTATAGGGTGTTCTAGGCAATGCAACTAGGTTTCTATCAAGGGAGCCCTTGGCACCATCACCGATTGGCATCACACTTCGGACTCTCGGCTCCTCTGTCGGATGGGGAATTTTAACAAACACTTGATCTACCACTTTTCCCGGGCATCGTCATCCCGGACAAAGCGAGGGGATGTGGCCGATTAGGACTCGTATAGGCCCGATATCTCGCAACATAACTTTACTACCTA
>NC_044931.1:4559449-4570890 GCF_003576645.1 Ipomoea triloba | reverse complement strand
TACCAACCTTATGACTTCTTTCTCACACTCCCTTTTCAGGGAGGCACGGTTGAGCGAGTGTCGACTCCATTTTCAGGACTCCGGCCTAACCAAAACAGCAACCTTATTACTTATTTCTCACACTCCCTTTTTAGGGAGGCACGGTTGACCGAGTGCCGACTCCATTTTCAGGACTCCGGCCTAACCAAAACACCAACCTTATGACTTCTTTCTCACACTCCCTTTTCAGGGAGGCACGGTTGACCGAGTGCCGACTCCATTTTCAGGACTCCGCCTAACCAAAACACCAAACATATGACCTCTTTCTCGCACTCTCTTTTCAGGGAGACATCGTTGATCGAGTGCCGACTCCATTGTTAGGACTCCGGCCTAACCAAAACACCAACCTTATGACTTCTTTCTCACACTCCCTTTTCAGGGAGGCACGGTTGACCGAGTGCCGACTCCATTTTCAGGACTCCGCCTAACCAAAACACCAAACATATGACCTCTTTCTCGCACTCCCTTTTCAGGGAGACACCGTTGATCGAGTGCCGACTCCATTGTTAGGACTCCGGCCTAACCAAAACACCAACCTTATGACTTCTTTCTCACACTCCCTTTTCAGGGAGGCACGGTTGACCGTGTGCCGATTCCATTTTCAGGACTCCGCCCTAACCAAAACACCAACCTTATTACTTATTTCTCACACTCCCTTTTCAGGGAGGCACGGTTGACCGTGTGCCGATACCATTTTCAGGACTCCGCCCTAACCAAAACACCAACCTTATGACTTCTTTCTCGCACTCCCTTTTCAGGGAGGCGTTGTTGACCGAGTGCCAACACCATTTTCAGGACTCCGGCCTAACCAAAACACCAACCTTATTACTTATTTCTCACACTCCCTTTTCAGGGAGGCACGGTTGACCGTGTGCCGATACCATTTTCAGGACTCCGCCCTAACCACAACACCAACCTTATGACTTCTTTCTCGCACTCCCTTTTCAGGGAGGCGTTGTTGACCGAGTGCCAACACCATTTTCAGGACTCCGGCCTAACCAAAACACCAATCTTATGACTTCTTTCTCACACTCCCATTTCAGTGAGGCACGGTTGAGCGAGTGTCGACTCCATTTTCAGGACTCCGACCTAACCAAAACACCAACCTTATTACTTATTTCTCACACATTCCATTTTTAGGGAGGCACGGTTGACCGAGTACCGACTCCATTTTCAGGACTCCGGCCTAACCAAAACACCAACCTTATTACTTATTTCTCACACTCCCTTTTTAGGGAGGCACGGTTGACCGAGTGCCGACTCCATTTTCAGGACTCCGGCCTAACCAAAACACCAACCTTATGACTTCTTTCTCGCACTCCCTTTTCAGTGAGGCACGGTTGAGCGAGTGTCGACTCCATTTTCAGGACTCCGACCTAACCAAAACACCAACCTTATTACTTATTTCTCACACTCCCTTTTTAGGGAGGCACGGTTGACCGAGTGCCGACTCCATTTTCAGGACTCCGCCTAACCAAAACACCATACATATGACCTCTTTCTCGCACTCTCTTTTCAGGGAGACACCGTTGATCGAGTGCCGACTCCATTGTTAGGACTCCGGCCTAACCAAAACACCAACCTTATGACTTCTTTCTCACACTCCCTTTTTAGGGAGGCACGGTTGACCGTGTGCCGATTCCATTTTCAGGACTCCGCCTAACCAAAACACCAAACTTATGACCTCTTTCTCGCACTCCCTTTTCAGGGAGGTACGGTTGACCGAGTGCCGACACCATTTTCAGGACTCCGCCCTAACCAAAACACCAACCTTATGACTTCTTTCTCGCACTCCCTTTTCAGTGAGGCACGGTTGAGCGAGTGTCGACTCTATGTTCAGGACTCCGGCCTAACCAAAACACCAACCTTATTACTTATTTCTCACACTCCCTTTTCAGGGAGGCACGGTTGACCGTGTGCCAATACCATTTTCAGGACTCCGCCCTAACCAAAACACCAACCTTATGACTTCTTTCTCGCACTCCCTTTTCAGGGAGGCGTGGTTGACCGAGTGCCAACACCATTTTCAGGACTCCGGCCTAACCAAAACACCAACCTTATGACTTCTTTCTCGCACTCCCTTTTCAGGGAGGCACGGTTGACCGAGTGCCGACACCATTTTCAGGACTCCGCCCTAACCAAAACACCAACCTTATGACTTCTTTCTCGCACTCCCTTTTCAGGGAGGCACGGTTGACCGAGTGCCGACACCATTTTCAGGACTCCGCCCTAACCAAAACACCAACCTTATGACTTCTTTCTCGCACTCCCTTTTCAGGGAGGCACGGTTGACCGAGTGCCGACACCATTTTCAGGACTCCGCCCTAACCAAAACACCAACCTTATGACTTCTTTCTCGCACTCCCTTTTCAGGGAGGCACGGTTGAGCGAGTGTCGACTCCATTTTCAGGACTCCGGCCTAACCAAAACACCAACCTTATTACTTATTTCTCACACTCTCTTTTTAGGGAGGCACGATTGACCGAGTGCCGACTCCATTTTCAGGACTCCGCCTAACCATTGACCGAGTGCCGACTCCATTTTCAGGACTCCGCCTAACCAAAACACGAGTGCCGACTCCATTTTCAGGACTCCGCCTAACCAAAACAACAAACTTATGACCTTTTTCAGGACTCCGCCTAACCAAAACAACAAACTTATGACCTCTTTCTCGCACTCCCTTTTCAGGGAGGCACGATTGACCGAGTACCGACTCCATTTCCAGGACTCCGGCCTAACCAAAACACCAACCTTATTACTTATTTCTCACACTCCCTTTTTAGGGAGGCACGGTTGACCGAGTGCCGACTCTATTTTCAGGACTCCGCCTAACCAAAACACCAAACATATGACCTCTTTCTCGCACTCTCTTTTCAGGGACGCACCGTTGATCGAGTGCCGACTCCATTTTTAGGCCTCCGGCCTAACCAAAACACCAACCTTATAACTTTTTTCTCACACTCCCTTTTCAGGGATGCACGGTTGACCGAGTGCAAACTCCATTTTAAGGACTCCGGCCTAACCGAAACACCAACCTTACGACTTCTTTCTCCCACTCCCTTTTCAGCGAGGCACGGTTGACCGAGTGCCGACTCTATTTTCAGGACTCCGCCTAACCAAAACACCAAACATATGACCTCTTTCTCGCACTCTCTTTTCAGGGACGCACCGTTGATCGAGTGCCGACTCCATTTTTAGGCCTCCGGCCTAACCAAAACACCAACCTTATAACTTTTTTCTCACACTCCCTTTTCAGGGATGCACGGTTGACCGAGTGCAAACTCCATTTTAAGGACTCCGGCCTAACCGAAACACCAACCTTACGACTTCTTTCTCCCACTCCCTTTTCAGCGAGGCACGGTTGACCGAGTGCCGACTCTATTTTCAGGACTCCGCCTAACCAAAACACCAAACATATGACCTCTTTCTCGCACTCTCTTTTCAGGGACGCACCGTTGATCGAGTGCCGACTCCATTTTTAGGCCTCCGGCCTAACCAAAACACCAACCTTATAACTTTTTTCTCACACTCCCTTTTCAGGGATGCACGGTTGACCGAGTGCAAACTCCATTTTAAGGACTCCGGCCTAACCGAAACACCAACCTTACGACTTCTTTCTCCCACTCCCTTTTCAGCGAGGCACGGTTGACCGAGTGCCGACTCTATTTTCAGGACTCCGCCTAACCAAAACACCAAACATATGACCTCTTTCTCGCACTCTCTTTTCAGGGACGCACCGTTGATCGAGTGCCGACTCCATTTTTAGGCCTCCGGCCTAACCAAAACACCAACCTTATAACTTTTTTCTCACACTCCCTTTTCAGGGATGCACGGTTGACCGAGTGCAAACTCCATTTTAAGGACTCCGGCCTAACCGAAACACCAACCTTACGACTTCTTTCTCCCACTCCCTTTTCAGCGAGGCACGGTTGACCGAGTGCCGACTCTATTTTCAGGACTCCGCCTAACCAAAACACCAAACATATGACCTCTTTCTCGCACTCTCTTTTCAGGGACGCACCGTTGATCGAGTGCCGACTCCATTTTTAGGCCTCCGGCCTAACCAAAACACCAACCTTATAACTTTTTTCTCACACTCCCTTTTCAGGGATGCACGGTTGACCGAGTGCAAACTCCATTTTAAGGACTCCGGCCTAACCGAAACACCAACCTTACGACTTCTTTCTCCCACTCCCTTTTCAGCGAGGCACGGTTGACCGAGTGCCGACTCTATTTTCAGGACTCCGCCTAACCAAAACACCAAACATATGACCTCTTTCTCGCACTCTCTTTTCAGGGACGCACCGTTGATCGAGTGCCGACTCCATTTTTAGGCCTCCGGCCTAACCAAAACACCAACCTTATAACTTTTTTCTCACACTCCCTTTTCAGGGATGCACGGTTGACCGAGTGCAAACTCCATTTTAAGGACTCCGGCCTAACCGAAACACCAACCTTACGACTTCTTTCTCCCACTCCCTTTTCAGCGAGGCACGGTTGACCGAGTGCCGACTCTATTTTCAGGACTCCGCCTAACCAAAACACCAAACATATGACCTCTTTCTCGCACTCTCTTTTCAGGGACGCACCGTTGATCGAGTGCCGACTCCATTTTTAGGCCTCCGGCCTAACCAAAACACCAACCTTATAACTTTTTTCTCACACTCCCTTTTCAGGGATGCACGGTTGACCGAGTGCAAACTCCATTTTAAGGACTCCGGCCTAACCGAAACACCAACCTTACGACTTCTTTCTCCCACTCCCTTTTCAGCGAGGCACGGTTGACCGAGTGCCGACTCTATTTTCAGGACTCCGCCTAACCAAAACACCAAACATATGACCTCTTTCTCGCACTCTCTTTTCAGGGACGCACCGTTGATCGAGTGCCGACTCCATTTTTAGGCCTCCGGCCTAACCAAAACACCAACCTTATAACTTTTTTCTCACACTCCCTTTTCAGGGATGCACGGTTGACCGAGTGCAAACTCCATTTTAAGGACTCCGGCCTAACCGAAACACCAACCTTACGACTTCTTTCTCCCACTCCCTTTTCAGCGAGGCACGGTTGACCGAGTGCCGACTCTATTTTCAGGACTCCGCCTAACCAAAACACCAAACATATGACCTCTTTCTCGCACTCTCTTTTCAGGGACGCACCGTTGATCGAGTGCCGACTCCATTTTTAGGCCTCCGGCCTAACCAAAACACCAACCTTATAACTTTTTTCTCACACTCCCTTTTCAGGGATGCACGGTTGACCGAGTGCAAACTCCATTTTAAGGACTCCGGCCTAACCGAAACACCAACCTTACGACTTCTTTCTCCCACTCCCTTTTCAGCGAGGCACGGTTGACCGAGTGCCGACTCTATTTTCAGGACTCCGCCTAACCAAAACACCAAACATATGACCTCTTTCTCGCACTCTCTTTTCAGGGACGCACCGTTGATCGAGTGCCGACTCCATTTTTAGGCCTCCGGCCTAACCAAAACACCAACCTTATAACTTTTTTCTCACACTCCCTTTTCAGGGATGCACGGTTGACCGAGTGCAAACTCCATTTTAAGGACTCCGGCCTAACCGAAACACCAACCTTACGACTTCTTTCTCCCACTCCCTTTTCAGCGAGGCACGGTTGACCGAGTGCCGACTCTATTTTCAGGACTCCGCCTAACCAAAACACCAAACATATGACCTCTTTCTCGCACTCTCTTTTCAGGGACGCACCGTTGATCGAGTGCCGACTCCATTTTTAGGCCTCCGGCCTAACCAAAACACCAACCTTATAACTTTTTTCTCACACTCCCTTTTCAGGGATGCACGGTTGACCGAGTGCAAACTCCATTTTAAGGACTCCGGCCTAACCGAAACACCAACCTTACGACTTCTTTCTCCCACTCCCTTTTCAGCGAGGCACGGTTGACCGAGTGCCGACTCTATTTTCAGGACTCCGCCTAACCAAAACACCAAACATATGACCTCTTTCTCGCACTCTCTTTTCAGGGACGCACCGTTGATCGAGTGCCGACTCCATTTTTAGGCCTCCGGCCTAACCAAAACACCAACCTTATAACTTTTTTCTCACACTCCCTTTTCAGGGATGCACGGTTGACCGAGTGCAAACTCCATTTTAAGGACTCCGGCCTAACCGAAACACCAACCTTACGACTTCTTTCTCCCACTCCCTTTTCAGCGAGGCACGGTTGACCGAGTGCCGACTCTATTTTCAGGACTCCGCCTAACCAAAACACCAAACATATGACCTCTTTCTCGCACTCTCTTTTCAGGGACGCACCGTTGATCGAGTGCCGACTCCATTTTTAGGCCTCCGGCCTAACCAAAACACCAACCTTATAACTTTTTTCTCACACTCCCTTTTCAGGGATGCACGGTTGACCGAGTGCAAACTCCATTTTAAGGACTCCGGCCTAACCGAAACACCAACCTTACGACTTCTTTCTCCCACTCCCTTTTCAGCGAGGCACGGTTGACCGAGTGCCGACTCTATTTTCAGGACTCCGCCTAACCAAAACACCAAACATATGACCTCTTTCTCGCACTCTCTTTTCAGGGACGCACCGTTGATCGAGTGCCGACTCCATTTTTAGGCCTCCGGCCTAACCAAAACACCAACCTTATAACTTTTTTCTCACACTCCCTTTTCAGGGATGCACGGTTGACCGAGTGCAAACTCCATTTTAAGGACTCCGGCCTAACCGAAACACCAACCTTACGACTTCTTTCTCCCACTCCCTTTTCAGGGAGGCACGGTTGAGCGAGTGTCGACTCCATTTTCAGGACTCCGGCCTAACCAAAACACCAACCTTATGACTTCTTTCTCACACTCCCTTTTTAGGGAGGCACGGTTGACCGAGTGCCGACTCCATTTTCAGGACTCCACCTAACCAAAACACCAAACTTATGACCTCTTTCTCGCACTCACTTTTCAGGGAGGTATGGTTGACCGAGTGCTGACACCATTTTCAGGACTCCGCCCTAACCAAAACACCAACCTTATGACTTCTTTCTCGCACTCCCTTTTCAGTGAGGCACGGTTGAGCGAGTGTCGACTCCATTTTCAGGACTCCGGCCTAACGAAAACACCAACCTTATGACTTCTTTCTCGCACTCCCTTTTCAGGGAGGCGTGGTTGACCGAGTGCCGACACCATTTTCAGAACTCCGGCCTAACCGAAACACCAACCTTATGACTTGTTTCTCGCACTCCCTTTTCAGGGAGGCGTGGTTGACCGAGTGCCGACACCATTTTCAGAACTCCGGCCTAACCGAAACACCAACCTTATGACTTGTTTCTCGCACTCCCTTTTCAGGGAGGCGTGGTTGACCGAGTGCCGACACCATTTTCAGAACTCCGGCCTAACCGAAACACCAACCTTATGACTTGTTTCTCGCACTCCCTTTTCAGGGAGGCGTGGTTGACCGAGTGCCGACACCATTTTCAGGACTCCGGCCTAACCAAAACACCAACCTTATGACTTCTTTCTCACACTCCCTTTTTAGGGAGGCACGGTTGACCGAGTGCCGACTCCATTTTCACGACTCCGGCCTAAACAAAACACCAACCTTATGACTTCTTTCTCACACTCCCTTTTTAGGGAGGCACGGTTGACCGAGTGCCGACTCCATTTTCAGGACTCCGGCCTAACCAAAACACCAACCTTATGACTTCTTTCTCGCACTCCCTTTTCAGGGAGGCACGGTTGACCGAGTGTCGACTCCATTTTCAGGACTCCGGCCTAACCAAAACACCAACCTTAGGACTTCTTTCTCGCACTCCCTTTTCAGGGAGGCACGGTTGACCGAGTGTCGACTCCATTTTCAGGACTCCGGCCTAACCAAAACACCAACCTTAGGACTTCTTTCTCGCACTCCCTTTTCAGGGAGGCACGGTTGACCGAGTGTCGACTCCATTTTCAGGACTCCGGCCTAACCAAAACACCAACCTTAGGACTTCTTTCTCGCACTCCCTTTTCAGGGAGGCACGGTTGACCGAGTGTCGACTCCATTTTCAGGACTCCGGCCTAACCAAAACACCAACCTTAGGACTTCTTTCTCGCACTCCCTTTTCAGGGAGGCACGGTTGACCGAGTGTCGACTCCATTTTCAGGACTCCGGCCTAACCAAAACACCAACCTTAGGACTTCTTTCTCGCACTCCCTTTTCAGGGAGGCACGGTTGACCGAGTGTCGACTCCATTTTCAGGACTCCGGCCTAACCAAAACACCAACCTTAGGACTTCTTTCTCGCACTCCCTTTTCAGGGAGGCACGGTTGACCGAGTGTCGACTCCATTTTCAGGACTCCGGCCTAACCAAAACACCAACCTTAGGACTTCTTTCTCGCACTCCCTTTTCAGGGAGGCACGGTTGACCGAGTGTCGACTCCATTTTCAGGACTCCGGCCTAACCAAAACACCAACCTTAGGACTTCTTTCTCGCACTCCCTTTTCAGGGAGGCACGGTTGACCGAGTGTCGACTCCATTTTCAGGACTCCGGCCTAACCAAAACACCAACCTTAGGACTTCTTTCTCGCACTCCCTTTTCAGGGAGGCACGGTTGACCGAGTGTCGACTCCATTTTCAGGACTCCGGCCTAACCAAAACACCAACCTTAGGACTTCTTTCTCGCACTCCCTTTTCAGGGAGGCACGGTTGACCGAGTGTCGACTCCATTTTCAGGACTCCGGCCTAACCAAAACACCAACCTTAGGACTTCTTTCTCGCACTCCCTTTTCAGGGAGGCACGGTTGACCGAGTGTCGACTCCATTTTCAGGACTCCGGCCTAACCAAAACACCAACCTTAGGACTTCTTTCTCGCACTCCCTTTTCAGGGAGGCACGGTTGACCGAGTGTCGACTCCATTTTCAGGACTCCGGCCTAACCAAAACACCAACCTTAGGACTTCTTTCTCGCACTCCCTTTTCAGGGAGGCACGGTTGACCGAGTGTCGACTCCATTTTCAGGACTCCGGCCTAACCAAAACACCAACCTTAGGACTTCTTTCTCGCACTCCCTTTTCAGGGAGGCACGGTTGACCGAGTGTCGACTCCATTTTCAGGACTCCGGCCTAACCAAAACACCAACCTTAGGACTTCTTTCTCGCACTCCCTTTTCAGGGAGGCACGGTTGACCGAGTGTCGACTCCATTTTCAGGACTCCGGCCTAACCAAAACACCAACCTTAGGACTTCTTTCTCGCACTCCCTTTTCAGGGAGGCACGGTTGACCGAGTGTCGACTCCATTTTCAGGACTCCGCCCTAACCAAAACACCAACCTTATGACTTCTTTCTCGCACTCCCTTTTCAGGGAGGCACGGTTGACCGAGTGTCGACTCCATTTTCAGGACTCCGGCCTAACCAAAACACCAACCTTATGACTTCTTTCTCGCACTCCCTTTTCAGGGAGGCGTGGTTGACCGAGTGCCGACACCATTTTCAGAACTCCGGCCTAACCGAAACACCAACCTTATGACTTCTTTCTCCCACTCCATTTTTCAGGGAGGCACGGTTGAGCGAGTGTCGACTCCATTTTCAGGACTCCGGCCTAACCAAAACACCAACCTTATTACTTATTTCTCACACTCCCTTTTTAGGGAGGCACGGTTGACCGAGTGCCGACACCATTTTCAGGACTCCGGCCTAACCAAAACACCAACCTTATGACTTCTTTCTCCCACTCCCTTTTCAGGGAGGCACGGTTGACCGAGTACCGACTCCATTTTCAAGACTCCGGCCTAACCAAAACACCAACCTTATGACTTCTTTCTCCCACTCCCTTTTCAGGGAGGCACGGTTGACCGAGTACCGACTCCATTTTCAAGACTCCGGCCTAACCAAAACACCAACCTTATGACTTCTTTCTCCCACTCCCTTTTCAGGGAGGCACGGTTTAGTGAGTGTCGACTCCATTTTCAGGACTCCGGCCTAACCAAAACACCAACCTTATTACTTATTTCTCACACTCCCTTTTTAGGGAGGCTTGGTTGACCGAGTGCCGACTCCACTCCCTTTTTAGGGAGGCTTGGTTGACCGAGTGCCGACTCCATTTTCAGGACTCCGCCTAACCAAAACACCAAACTTATGACCTCTTTCTCGCACTCTCTTTTCAGGGATGCACCAATTATCGAGTGCCGACTCCATTGTTAGGACTCCGGCCTAACCAAAACACCAACCTTATAACTTTTTTCTCACACTCCCTTTTCAGGGAGGCACGGTTGACCGAGTGCCGACTCCATTTTCAGGACTCCGGCCTAACCAAAACACCAACCTTATGACTTCTTTCTCCCACTCCCTTTTCAGGGAGGCACGGTTGAGCGAGTGTCGACTCCATTTTCAGGACTCCGGCCTAACCAAAACACCAACCTTAAGACTTCTTTCTCGCACTCCCTTTTCAGGGAGGCACGGTTGACCGAGTGCCGACACCATTTTCAGGACTCCGGCCTAACCAAAACACCAACCTTATGACTTCTTTCTCGCACTCCCTTTTCAGGGAGGCACGGTTGAGCGAGTGTCGACTCCATTTTCAGGACTCCGGCCTAACCAAAACACCAACCTTATGACTTCTTTCTCGCACTCCCTTTTCAGGGAGGCGTGGTTGACCGAGTGCCGACTCCATTTTCAGAACTCCGGCCTAACCGAAACACCAACCTTATGACTTCTTTCTCCCACTCCATTTTCAGGGAGGCACGGTTGAGCGAGTGTCGACTCCATTTTCAAGACTCCGGCCTAACCAAAACACCAACCTTATTACTTATTTCTCACACTCCCTTTTTAGGGAGGCACGGTTGACCGAGTACCGACTTCATTTTCAGGACTCCGGCCTAACCAAAATACCAACCTTATGACTTCTTTCTCAATCTCCCTTTTCAGGGAGGCACGGTTGACCGTGTGCCGATACCATTTTCAGGACTCCGCCCTACCCAAACACCAAACTTATGACCTCTTTCTCGCACTCTCTTTTCAGGGATGCACCACTTATCGCGTGCCGACTCCATTGTTAGGACTCCGGCCTAACCAAAATACCAACCTTATGACTTCTTTCTCAATCTCCCTTTTCAGGGAGGCACGGTTGACCGTGTGCCGATACCATTTTCAGGACTCCGCCCTACCCAAACACCAAACTTATGACCTCTTTCTCGCACTCTCTTTTCAGGGATGCACCACTTATCGCGTGCCGACTCCATTGTTAGGACTCCGGCCTAACCAAAACACCAACCTTATGACTTCTTTCTCACACTCCCTTTTCAGGGAGGCACGGTTGACCGAGTGCCGACACCATTTTCAGGACTCCGCCCTAACCAAAACACCAACCTTATGACTTATTTCTCGCACTCCCTTTTTCAGGGAGGCGTGGTTGACCGAGTGCCGACACCATTTCAGGACTCCG
>NC_044931.1:4558851-4559054 GCF_003576645.1 Ipomoea triloba | reverse complement strand
TCGCACTCCCTTTTTAGTGAGGCACGGTTGACCGAGTGCCGACTCCATTTTCAGGACTCCGGCCTAACCAAAACACCAACCTTATGACTTCTTTATCACACTCCCTTTTTTGGGAGGCACGGTTGACCGAGTGCCGACTCTATTTTCAGGACTCCGGCCTAACGAAAACACCAACCTTATGACTCTTTCTCGCACTCTCTTTT
>NC_044931.1:4558478-4558638 GCF_003576645.1 Ipomoea triloba | reverse complement strand
AAAACACCAACCTTATGACTTCTTTCTCCCACTCCATTTTCAGCGAGGCACGGTTGACCGAGTGCCGACTCCATTTTCAGGACTCCGGCCTAACCAAAACACCAATCTTATGACTTATTTCTCGCACTCTCTTTTCAGGGAGGCACCGTTGATCGAGTGC
>NC_044931.1:4557986-4558187 GCF_003576645.1 Ipomoea triloba | reverse complement strand
AGGACTCCGCCCTAACCAAAACACCAACCTTATGACTTCTTTCTCGCACTCCCTTTTCAGTGAGGCACGGTTGAGCGAGTGTCGACTCCATTTTCAGGACTCCAGCCTAACCAAAACACCAACCTTATTACTTATTTCTCACACTCCCTTTTCAGGGAGGCACGGTTGACCGAGTGCCGACACCATTTTCAGGACTCCGCC
>NC_044931.1:4556767-4556986 GCF_003576645.1 Ipomoea triloba | reverse complement strand
AGCGGTTTAAAAGAAAGATTAAAAAGAGGGTGGGGGATGCAACACGAGGACTTCCCAGGGGGTGACCCATCCTAGTACTACTCTCGCCCAAGCACGCATAACTTCGGAGTTCTGATGGATCCGGTGCATTAGTGCTGGTATGATCGCATCCGTCACGTACTGCGCGCAAAATGTACTTGACCCTCTCTCTCCGCGCAACTTCTCTCGCTTAGCGGTTTA
>NC_044931.1:4556257-4556514 GCF_003576645.1 Ipomoea triloba | reverse complement strand
ATAGTACCCTTAGCGAGCGGTCCAGCGGTTTAAAAGAAAGATTAAAAAGAGGGTGGGGGATGCAACACGAGGACTTCCCAGGGGGTCACCCATCCTAGTACTACTCTCGCCCAAGCACGCTTAACTTCGGAGTTCTGATGGGATCCGGTGCATTAGTGCCGGTATGATCGCATCCGTCATGTACTGCGCGCAAAATGTACTTGACCCTCTCTCTCCGCGCAACTTCTCTCGCTTAGCGGTTTAGCGGTTTAAAAGGA
>NC_044931.1:4554927-4555257 GCF_003576645.1 Ipomoea triloba | reverse complement strand
TGGAAACTTGGAACCGAATCAAGCGTGTAACATTTTTGATGTTAAGAGACAGGAGTTACAAGATTCGCTCAAAGCAAAAGAAATCATGGTGAAGAGTGTGACAAAAGTAAAACAAAAGTAATCAATTAACGAAAGAAAGGAAATGAATGTCCTATCTAGGTCTCAAGTTTGATACTACTACAGGGTCTTCTAGGCAATGCAACTACATTTCTATCAAGGGAGCACACGACACCATCTCCGAGTGGCATCAAACTTTGGACTCCTTGTTCCTCAGTCAGATGGGGCATTTTAACAAACACTTGGTCAACCACTTCTCCCGGGCCTCGGCAT
>NC_044931.1:4554574-4554841 GCF_003576645.1 Ipomoea triloba | reverse complement strand
TGGTCGTAAATAGAAGCAAATCAAGATAAACATCAACCACACAAGATATATGAACGGAGAAGATTTGCCATTCATTGCCTTGTAGTGGGACTCTTTTCATCTGCTTGAGAGTTATGTATATTAGTGAGGTTGTAGTTTTGATGTTTTTATTTTAGTGGGAGGTGTGGATTGTGATAAAACGGAGAAGAAGTTCCTCGATTGTCGTGTTCTCAAGGATGGAAAATTGGAACCGAATCAAGCGTGTAACATTTTTGATGTTAAGAGACA
>NC_044931.1:4550228-4553574 GCF_003576645.1 Ipomoea triloba | reverse complement strand
TAGCCGAACCTGCAACGGAGGAAGCAAGGGCAGAGACTACTGACCCTGGAAAAAGTGCCTAGCCGTACGAGACGAGTCTGGGAAGCAGGGAATCCTAAATCAGAGGGTTCCCTCAAAATAGAGAAGGCCGTCAAGTCCGAGGAAAGGGTCTTAGGTATTAAAGGCGGCGATAGAACTTCAATTGAATCGACCATGGAATCAGCTATAATTAAGCTGCCTAAGCGTCTGCCATTGTATTGTAGCAAGGGATCGCCTTCTTTGGAGGATCAGCCTAAGCTTTAAGCAGTAGCTAGTTTAGCTGCTTCTTCGGTAGGGGAATCCACCAGAAGCCGTTCCTTGATTGGTGACTCAGGACTTGTTGGCTGCCTTAGGGTGTAGGGAAGTGAGAGTCCAACCAGGCTGCAATACAACAATACAATACGTAAGCTCCATCCGAGATATTATATGTTATTATAAGTAAGCCGTTCTGCGGTAGTAAATAAAGTAAAGGGAGCTGATCTCATGTAAAGGGGGCTGACCCGACTAATAGAAGGGGAAAATAGACCCCAAAGGAGGTTCTTCTATGTCCAAAACAAAGAACAAATATTTATACCAGTATCCCTTTACCGTACAGCTTGAACTTTATACCGTTCTATACCCGGGTAGGGAGATTATGAAGTAAGAGAAAGCCAATACCTAAGTGACTCTTTCTTACCTGATAATGAGGCTCGTACTACGAACCGAACAAGGGCGCTAAACAAGGCCTCGTACCGTACTATGGTCCTTCGCCCCCAACAAGATTGATTCAATTCCCCAAGCTACGTCGATTCAATTCCAAAAGCAACTAAGGCGCCGGTAATACAAAAAGCACTACTCTTGTTGAGGCCCCGTATAGACAACTATTAATGGTCGTTAGGAGTCATAGGGGTGCTTGCCCTTCCTTAGTTGGTTGGGGAAAGAGATCCTACATCGATAGTTATTCTATTCTTCATTATATAGAATAACTATGCTAGGCGGGTTACCAGAGAAGAGGGGTTAAGCTACATCTACCACGTATACTACTGAGACTGCTACTTCTACTTGCTTTCTTTATATATGCGCGCTAGCTTTTTGACGACTGAAAGGAGAGGAAGCTTTTGCTCCCGATCAAAGAGAAAAGGTAATTGACTTCCTGAACGACAAGTGGAACCACAGGCGAAGAGATAGCGTTCAATGAATCAGATAAATTCTTGTCACGAGCTGGACTTGAACCAGCGAACTACCTCACCTTTCATTCTGATCGTGACTTTAAAAAAGAAAGAAGAGAAGGAATGGGGAGTTGGCGCCGTTTAACGGATTGCTTGCTTACCAAGCGATCCTGGCCTCTCCTGGCCGTGTCTTAATAAGAGGAGGTAGAGTGAAAGATTCGCCAGGTGTGAAATCCCATTGTATTCGAGGAGTCAAGGATTTGCTGGGAATTCCGGATCGAAGAAGAGGCAGATCAAAATATGGTGCGGAAAAACCAAATAGATGAATGGAAGATGCCTATGGAACTCGGTCAGGAGAGGTTTATCCTTTGCCTCAAGGATGGCCTTTTTGATCTCATTCGTATTCTGATCGAAGAAGTTTCATTCAACCAACTATCTTTTTGAAGCAGATAGTTCACAGTGCTTCTTCTATAGATACTGGAAAAGCAAACTCATGTTTCCACTCTATTTTCATTACGAAGATGTATCACGTCAGGATCCGTTGCTCAAACCGAATCACGCCAACGTTATGGAAGTTCCTGGATCGTGTAAAATAAGAGTAGTACCAAAGGCAGCACCTTCTATCAAAAATGGAAAATTGGCTATGGAGATTCCGTGCGGTCAGAAATTAATACAGACACAAAGGGCTTCGACAGGAAAGTCGTTTCGATCCAATCCATTCTTTAGGTCAAATAAAGAAAAAAGGATAAGGATATGTCAGTGACCTAGCACGACAAAGCACTCTCCGAGGGCATGGAATGTATTCTTTTTTGGTCAGAATCTCCACAGTAATGTCTCTGTTAGATTCTCCGGTCGAAATACGGGAAAACTCCATTAAATTCTCGATGGAAACGGAGTTTTGCGAATTCTCCCCGGAACTGGAAGATCATTTCGAGATCTTCGAACATATTCGAGGGTTCAATGTGACTATTGTCACTTCGGCCAACACACAAGATGAGACTTTACCACCGTGGAGCGGCTTTTTGCAAAAAGATGAGGGGGAAACTCAGTAAGATGTCGGAGAAGCAAAATATACGAGATCACAAACGTAGATTGCTCGCGGCTCAATATGAATTGAGACGAAAGCTTTATAAAGCCTTTTGTAAAGATCCCTATCTTCCTAGTGATATGCGGGACAAACATCGTTATAAGTTGTCCAAGTTGCCAAGAAAGAGTTCCTTTGCACGAGTAAGAAACCGATGTATTTTCACGGGTCGCCCTCGTTCCGTATATGAGTTCTTTCTAATTTATCGTATCGTTTTTCGTGGATTAGCATCTCGAGGTCCTTTGATGGGCATAAAGAAATCGTCTTGGTAGCACCACCAAACCAATAGAACAAGGGTTAGCTCCGCAGCAGGTCTACAAGCAAGGTAAGTAGGTCCATTACCGGCCGGCTCCGGACCGAAAAGACCTAACGGAGTAATCCCTTATCTCGGATCGTAGATGCTAACGGGGCGGAAATCGAAGTGGGGGACCTCTCTACCGCCTGTGTCTATCTCCTGTCAAGTATGCTCCCTAGACATTTTAACTTAACAACAACAAAACAAGCAAGGGCTGACGCGAAAGAACAAGCAACGGCTTCTAGTTTAGACTAGCGCTACTTAGCTATTCATATAGTTCTTGTTGAAGCCGTTGTGCGTGAGTATAAGTCTAAAGACTATAAGCGTCTTCCTTGCTTAAGTCGTCTGCAGTTCACACCTGGGCAAAGACGACTGACTTTGGAAGCGTTCACCGGTAACAAAATCCCGATTTCCGCTATTCCGGGTTCTTATTGAGCGTAGCGAAATCAAGGTTTATGAGAAAGTAAGCGAAGTTTCTATGGTGTTCTACCTTTGCGTAGTCTCGGTCCACAGTGGAAGGCTCCGCACCTGAGCCTCGTTAGACTCAGCTGAAGTGTAAGGTGTAAGTGAAGAGAATAGAAGAGATGAAGTCCGTCCCTTAGCCTAGTCTATATCCACAGCTGACGCAACTCCGTACCGACGCCTTACTACTACTAAATTTTTAACCATTTTTCTTTATTTTTTTTATATTTAATAAATTAATTAATTAACGGCTAAGCGATTTCATAACCTGAGCTTTCCTTAACCTGCTGACCTTACTTCGTAACCTTAGCCTCCCTTTCTTTATAGTTCGACTAAGTG
>NC_044931.1:4542854-4545607 GCF_003576645.1 Ipomoea triloba | reverse complement strand
ACTTCGTAACCTCAACGTACTTTTTTTCTTACTGTAGCAGCAAGAAAACTCCTGCGCGAACAAGCTTAGGAAAGAATAGATTTAAGAGTCTCAATTAGCTGTTGCTTGTTGGAGCAAGGAAGACGCTTATAGTCTTTAGACTTATACTCACGCACAACGGCTTCAACAAGAACTATATGAATAGCTAAGTAGCGCTAGTCTAAACTAGAAGCCGTTGCTTGTTCTTTCGCGTCAGCCCTTGCTTGTTTTGTTGTTGTTAAGTTAAAATGTCTAGGGAGCATACTTGACAGGAGATAGACACAGGCGGTAGAGAGGTCCCCCACTTCGATTTCCGCCCCGTTAGCATCTACGATCCGAGATAAGGGATTACTCCGTTAGGTCTTTTCGGTCCGGAGCCGGCCGGTAATGGACCTACTTACCTTGCTTGTAGACCTGCTGCGGAGCTAACCCTTGTTCTATTGGTTTGGTGGTGCTACCAAGACGATTTCTTTATGCCCATCAAAGGACCTCGAGATGCTAATCCACGAAAAACGATACGATAAATTAGAAAGAACTCATATACGGAACGAGGGCGACCCGTGAAAATACATCGGTTTCTTACTCGTGCAAAGGAACTCTTTCTTGGCAACTTGGACAACTTATAACGATGTTTGTCCCGCATATCACTAGGAAGATAGGGATCTTTACAAAAGGCTTTTAAAGCTTTCGTCTCAATTCATATTGAGCCGCGAGCAATCTACGTTTGTGATCTCGTATATTTTGCTTCTCCGACATCTTACTGAGTTTCCCCCTCATCTTTTTGCAAAAAGCCGCTCCACGGTGGTAAAGTCTCATCTTGTGTGTTGGCCGAAGTGACAATAGTCACATTGAACCCTCGAATATGTTCGAAGATCTCGAAATGATCTTCCAGTTCCGGGGAGAATTCGCAAAACTCCGTTTCCATCGAGAATTTAATGGAGTTTTCCCGTATTTCGACCGGAGAATCTAACAGAGACATTACTGTGGAGATTCTGACCAAAAAAGAATACATTCCATGCCCTCGGAGAGTGCTTTGTCGTGCTAGGTCACTGACATATCCTTTTTTTTCTTTATTTGACCTAAAGAATGGATTGGATCGAAACGACTTTCCTGTCGAAGCCCTTTGTGTCTGTATTAATTTCTGACCGCACGGAATCTCCATAGCCAATTTTCCATTTTTGATAGAAGGTGCTGCCTTTGGTACTACTCTTATTTTACACGATCCAGGAACTTCCATAACGTTGGCGTGATTCGGTTTGAGCAACGGATCCTGACGTGATACATCTTCGTAATGAAAATAGAGTGGAAACATGAGTTTGCTTTTCCAGTATCTATAGAAGAAGCACTGTGAACTATCTGCTTCAAAAAGATAGTTGGTTGAATGAAACTTCTTCGATCAGAATACGAATGAGATCAAAAAGGCCATCCTTGAGGCAAAGGATAAACCTCTCCTGACCGAGTTCCATAGGCATCTTCCATTCATCTCGATTTGGGTTTTTCCGCACCATATTTTGATCTGCCTCTTCTTCGATCCGGAATTCCCAGCAAATCCTTGACTCCTCGAATACAATGGGATTTCACACCTGGCGAATCTTTCACTCTACCTCCTCTTATTAAGACCATAGAATGTTCCTGCAAATTATGACCTTCGCCTGGAATGTGAGCAAATATATCATGTCGATTGCTCAACCGTACTTTGGCTATCTTACGTGGAGCTGAATTAGGTTTTTTCGGTGTTCTCGTTGAAACACGCGGGCATACTCCTTGCTTCTGGGGACATTGATCCAAAGCTCGAGTACGGTCCGTGCGCCGTTTTTCTTCTCTACCATGACGAATCAATTGATTTAATGTAGGCATCGCTCTTTCCTTTGTCCTTCCCCCCGATTTTTGCCCTATCACTAGTGGTTACTCCCGATCCGAAGCACCCCTTTTCCATTCATAGAGAGATCCTATCGTCAAAATCAATAAAAAGGCCATCATGGACCAAGATCCAAACGGATCAATCTTGTTGAGAGATACTGCCCAAGGAAAGGAAAAGGTTACTTCCGGATCAGGAATAATAAATAAAATTGAAACAAGATAAAATCGTATATCAAAACGACTTCTGGCATCACCGGAAGGATCGAAACCACATTCGTAGGCCGACAATTTTTCTGGATAGGTCGAACTATTGGAAGAAAATGGAAAAGGAACACCGAGTGGGATCAAAGAAACTAGCGGACTGATCACTAAATAGATACAAATAGGTGCAAATTCTGACATCACCACAGCCCACTTGGTTCTCTCGCTCCTTGCTCGCGGAGCGGCATACCGAAATAAAATAAGGATTCAATCCAGCCACAGGTTCCCCTACGGCTACCTTGTTACGACTTCACACCAGTCTTTGAAGTCATATTATGAACCCCAACTTCCAAAGGCATTTTCGGGGACTAGCCTCCTTCCTTCTTTCTTCGATCGGAATACGAATGAGATCAAAAAGGCCATCATTGGGGCAAACGATGCAATAGCTTCGGTTAGAGCAAAGCCCAAAATGGCATAACCAAATAATTGTTTAGCCAATGATGGATTTCGCGCCACGGAATGAATCGAGGAACTAAGGACGTTTCCAATACCGACAGCAGCTCCCGCTGAAGCAATTGTAGCAGCTCCGGCACCCATTGATTTCGCACCTTCTAACATCTCGAGTTTAGAATTATCCTCACGCTTTTTCATTCACTTATGTTCTAGGGGGAACG
>NC_044931.1:4540653-4541854 GCF_003576645.1 Ipomoea triloba | reverse complement strand
GGCCCGAAACCCCGTGTGATTTACGGGACAAACCGTGTCTGCTCCTGTCACTTGGGTTTGTATTTTTTTATCTATTATAGGGGGGGTATGGTAGTTGCGGTGCCGGTCGGCCGGGCCGGTTCGCTTGGTTCCGAGGGAGGGACGTGCCCCCACTCGTCTCGTCAGCTCCGTATGAGGGTGCCCGCCTTCTCATACGTAAATGACGAGATGTATCGGCCACGACGCACATCCGGGGCGGGCACACCGAGGGTCGACTCGGCACTGGTAGGCTCCGGCACAAGTAAGTCGATTTAAATGTTCGGCCGAATGCAGGAGCTGATAGTGTCGTCGTCGTCAAAAAACTCGGTGTCCGGGCGCCCTCAGTGCGATGAAGCGGGCAACAACGGTAGCAATACCGGGCGCTGGTATTCGACATCCAACGCACACCGGCCACGACGACGCATCGGACTAGTAAGGCACAAAGAGGATTGAATCGGCGCATGAGTAGGTTCCGGCCCAAGTAAGTCGAACGTAATTGTCGGCCGAAGGCAGGAGCTGAGAGTGCCGTCGACGAAAGACTCGGCGTGCGTGAAAGATCGGTGCGTGGAACTGGCCGCTCGCAGCCACGCCTTTCATGCGTAGGTGCCACGCCTTTCATGCGTAGGTGCTGCGGGAAACAACAACGGTAGCAATACCGGGCGCTGGTATTCGACATCCAACGCACACCGGCCACGACGACGCAGGATTGAATCGGCGCATGAGTAGGTTCCGGCCCAAGTAAGTCGAACGTAATTGTCGGCCGAAGGCAGGAGCTGAGAGTGCCGTCGACGAGAGACTCGGCGTGCGTGAAAGATCGGTGCGTGGAACTGGCCGCTCGCAGCCACGCCTTTCATGCGTAGGTGCTGCGGGAAACAACAACGGTAGCAATACCGGGCGCTGGTATTCGACATCCAACGCACAACGGCCACGACGACGCATCGGACTAGTAAGGCACAAAGAGGATTGAATCGGCGCATGAGTAGGTTCCGGCCCAAGTAAGTCGAACGTAATTGTCGGCCGAAGGCAGGAGCTGAGAGTGCCGNGTAATTGTCGGCCGAAGGCAGGAGCTGAGAGTGCCGTCGACGCAAGACTCGGCGTGCGTGAAAGATCGGTGCGTGGAACTGGCCGCTCGCAGCCACGCCTTTCATGCGTAGGTGCTGCGGGAAACAACAACGGTAGCAAT
>NC_044931.1:4537882-4539653 GCF_003576645.1 Ipomoea triloba | reverse complement strand
TCTCAAAGTTTTTGAAGTTGCAGTTGGATACATAAACATGTCAATTTAGTTTATCAAGGCACAATTACCTGTTAGTGACCTGTAATACCAGGTAATTGTAGGTGTCACTTTTTTTTTTTTTGCGTAAAATGTGTCAATATGCATTGAACTTTACCTGAAAAATCAATTAGACTCTAAAACTTTTTAAAGTTCCAATTAAATAAATAAACATGTCAATTTAGTTCATCAAATATAATTACCTATTAGTGACCTGTAATAACAGGTAAATGTAAATGTCACTTTTTTAGCATAAAATGTGTCAAATAGGCCATCGAACTTTACCTGAAAAATCAATTAGGCTCTCAAAATTTTTAATGTTGCAATTAGGTGCATAAACATTTCAATTTATTTCATCAAGGCGTAATTACTTATTAGTGACCTGTAATACCAGGTAAATGTAAATGTCACTTCTTTCTTTTTTTGCATAAAATGTGTCCAATAGACCATCGAACATTATCTGAAAAATCAATTAGGCACTCAAACCTTTTAAAATTACAATTAGATACATAAACATGTCAATGTAGTTTATAATTCNCAATTAGGCTCTCAAAATTTTTAATGTTGCAATTAGGTGCATAAACATTTCAATTTATTTCATCAAGGCGTAATTACTTATTAGTGACCTGTAATACCAGGTAAATGTAAATGTCACTTCTTTCTTTTTTTGCATAAAATGTGTCCAATAGACCATCGAACATTATCTGAAAAATCAATTAGGCACTCAAACCTTTTAAAATTACAATTAGATACATAAACATGTCAATGTAGTTTATAATTCATAATTACCTGTTAGTGACCTGTAATTCAGGTAAATACAAATGTCCATTTTTTTTGCATAAAATGTGTCAAATAGACATCAATTTGGCTCGCAAATTTATAAAGTTGCAATTTGGTACATAAACATGCAATTTAGTTCATCAAAGCATAATTACCTGTTAATGACATGTAATAACAGGTAAATGTAAATGTCACTGTTTTAGCATAAAATGTCTCTAATAGGCCATCAAACTGTACCTGAAAAATCAATTTGGCGCTCAAACTTTTTAAAGTTGCAATTAGGTATATAAACATATGTATTTAGTTCATCAAGGCGTAATTATCTGTTAGTGACCTGTCATACCAGGTAAATATATATGTCACTTTTTTTTTTTTTTGCATAAAATGTGTTAAATATGCATCAATTAGGCTCTCAAAGATTTAGAGGTTGCAGTTAGATACATAAACATGTCAATTTATTTATCAAGGCATAATTACCTGTTAGTGACCTGTAATAACAGGTAAATGTAAATGTCACTTTTTTAGCATAAAATGTGTCAAATAGGCCATCGAGCTTTACCTGAAAAATCAATTAGACCCTCAAACTTTTTAAAGTTCCAATTAAATAAATAAACATGTCAATTTAGTTATCAAGGCATAATTACCTGTTAGTGACCTGTAATAACAGGTAAATGTAAATGTCACTTTTTTAGCATAAAATGTGTCAAATAGGCCATCGAGCTTTACCTGAAAAATCAATTAGGCTCTCAAAATTTTTAATGATGCAATTAGGTGCATAAATATTTCAATTTATTTCATCAAGGCGTAATTACTTATTAGTGACCTGTAATACCAGGTAAATGTAAACGTCACTTCTTCTTTTTTTTTTTTGCATAAAATGTGTCAAATAGACCATCGAACATTATCTGAAAAATCAATTAGGCACTCAAACCTTTTAAAATTACAATTAGGTACA
>NC_044931.1:4536308-4536882 GCF_003576645.1 Ipomoea triloba | reverse complement strand
AAAACTTAATGTTTGATTCTATGTTTATATATAATTTTTCACGCTAATTTTCATTAAGTTATAGAAAGTTTGTAATGACTAAAGTTTATTTATAATGGAAAAAATTAAAAAATAAAGTTCTAANAAAGTCGGGGACTAATTTTGGAAAATAAGCATAGTCGGAGGACCATTGCTGGAATTAACTCTTTACAAAAATATGTGCACTTACTAACAAAACTTAATGTTTGATTCTATGTTTATATATAATTTTTCACGCTAATTTTCATTAAGTTATAGAAAGTTTGTAATGACTAAAGTTTATTTATAATGGAAAAAATTAAAAAATAAAGTTCTAAAATAACTACAATGAACTAATTGTGATATTATATTGATTTCTTAAAAAAAAAAAAAAAACAACTCTTTGAGTGTTAATTTAAAATATGTCATCTTTAAAGTCAACTTACTTTTTATTTGCCCGTTATTGGGTTGTAGATTCAGGGTGACAATAATAATTAAGCACTAATCACTTCACCCAAACCTAATGTTTAATAATAACAACACATTTTTGTTTACGGAATAGGCCTGGAATGGAATG
>NC_044931.1:4534111-4535308 GCF_003576645.1 Ipomoea triloba | reverse complement strand
GGAAGTTATTGAGATGTTTGACTTCGCGGGAGGCTTGTGAGCCGTGGCCCCGAAGTTATTGAGATGTTTGACTTTACGGGAGGCTTGTGAGCCGTGGTCCGGAAGTTATTGAGATGTTTGACTTTACCGGAGGCTTGTGAGCCGTGGCCCAGAAGTTATTGACATGTTTGACTTTGCGGGAGGCTTGTGAGCCGGGGCCTGGAAGTTGTTGAAATGTTTGACCTGCGGGAGGCATGAGTGTCGCGGCCCGAGGTTCTTGAAAATATTCCGAGAATACCATACACTTATCCAGGGGGAAACTAAGTAAATTTTTCTAACTATAAAAACATAGTTACTCCGTTACTAGGTCGAAGAATAAAATGTCACGAGTCTTGGACAGTAAAGTGTGTGTGTTGTGAACTCTCTATTTTGAGTTAAATGATGGAAATTCTCCGAAATGAAAAGTATTATATGTTGATGCAACTCGTATACTCTACTATACTTTCTTTTGTTGATAATCTGGTTACAGGTAGATTTTCAACTTGTGGGTAAAGCTACAGTTTTCTGAGAATTATGTTTTTCGAAACCTTTGTTTACTTTTGAGTGACAATGGATTTTCCTTACTTAGCTGTCGCGCTAACTACACTTCGATGTGTTTACAGATGTTGTCTAGTGTGGCTCTTGAAGCCCGATGAGCTTTGAATAGGATGGAAGTCGAGGTTGAAGACTACTCTATCCTATAGTAGACACCTAGAAGAATTATTTCCATGTGTACATATTTGGATGTTGATATGGTTATTTGAGGTTGTAAGTTTAGCCTTAGCGTTTGGGTATAGGGGAGATACCTAAGCGTGGCGGTAACACCCAGTTTTCTGCCAGTTAGATGCTTTCGCAATGTATTGCGTTATTAGGGATTTTGTAACAAATCCAAAATGTGAAAATTGGGGTGTTACAATTTTAATCTTTTATGTTGCCCAAAAAGAATTTTTTTGAAATTATTATTTATTTCAAAATATATATACATTTCGAATATATAAATATATATATATATATATATATATATATTTATTTATTTATTTATTTCGTACATGGTTAATAAGAAAAGATTTGCCTTGATGGGCTAAGCTTTAAGATTTATTTGAGAGTTCTTTGATTTGAACCTGGCAACAACAAAATTATTTTCAAATCCTATTATATTGCTCTTCGTATATACCTATA
>NC_044931.1:4531400-4533111 GCF_003576645.1 Ipomoea triloba | reverse complement strand
GATTGTGGGCTGGACGGGTTGGGGTTGCCGGATTTTTTTACAGGAATTTTGTGTTTGGGGTTTTCTTTTTCTTTCTTTTTTTTTTTTTTAATATTTATTGGTAGTGGTAATTCGATGTCAGTGTTTGCATTTTCGTAAGGGGTGTGACCATATTCGATTTTTTGTTTTGGTGTTCTTGTGTTTGTGTTTGTGTGGTTGTTTTCTTTGGGGTTATGCGTGTTGGCCGACATTTTAGTCATCTTATGTGGTGGTGGTGGTATGATTGGCTTGCTGGTTTTCTGCTCGAAATTTGTTTGGGTTCGGTTTTTTTTTTCCTTAAATATATTTTGGAGTTTGATTAGGGCTTTATTTTTTGTTCATTCCTTTTGTGATTTTCATGCTTAATTTTGACATTTCAATTTTCTGTTGTTTTATGCATTCCAGTTTGTGAGTTGGGGGGGGAGGGAGTTTGCTATTGGTAGTTTTGTTTGGGTGTTGGTTTTGTGTGTTTTTTGTATGGGGTTATGGATTTGTTCCTGGTGTTTTACGTATGGGAAGTGCTAGGGTGGGTTTGAGCAGGTTGTGTTATGAGTTTTTTTTTTTTTTTGGAGTGTGTTTTAATCTACTGTGTGCATAGCTCGATTTTAGTGTGTGCAATATGTTCTATAATATTGAATTGTGATGATTTAATTAGTTATGGTAGGGGATGTGCTTTTGGTATAGATTCCACAGTTTTTTTTCACTTATTTATTGAAGTATTCTGAAGTTCGTTGGATTTGGGGTAGGTGTGGGCGTGTTTAAATATAGGTGTGTGCTCTGTTGTTGGGTTTTGTAACATGAGACCATTTCAAAATTTTGATTGCTCTGTTGTTGGGTTGTTGGATGTGGTCACTACACCTCGTCCAGTGATTAAGCCGTATGAATGGTTGTCTGTTTTTGGTTGTTTTTTTTTTTTTCAGGTAAGAAGTCTATGGTTATGTGATCTAATCCAAGTGCCTCACAAAGTTTTGTCAGCGACGATGACTTTGTTTCACCACCTAAGGCCTTTCTTGCGAGGTTGCAAGAAGACCCTGTGTGGGATGCCCCCGATAACGAGCTGACAATGAAAGAGGATGCATTGTTTCCTATCCTGTTTTGATTTCTACAATTACGCTGAACTACATGAAGAAACTCGCAGTTTATGAATTCAATTTACATAAATTTGGAAATTTATGCTGGGCGTACCAGTATATCAGTCCTTCTTTCGGTCCTTTGTAGAGATGTTTTTCCCGTTATTTTGTTTTGTCGGTTGTCGCTAAGTTTTGACTACATTTAATACTATTAGCATTTTTTCTTGTGGCAGTCTTTTGTGCACACGCTTCATTTTTTGTTTACTGACCTTTTGGTATGTTATTTTGCACTTTTTACCTTGGCTTTTTGTCCATAATTATGATAATGCGTTGGCCAATTAAGCAGAGTATTCGTTGTTTTGATTATTTCGTTGTGTGCGCTTGCTTCTTCACGAGTGTGCACACTAGTTAGCCGCGGGGTGGCCCATGTGCACAACTGCAGACCAAGTGTGTGCACTTTGTCCATACGTGATCCCCCCCACCCCCACCCCCACCCCAAACTGTAGTTAACATTTTTTAGCACACTAGGCAATATACGTGTGCTTCACCCGTTCTTCCACTATAGTACCCATACGCGTGTGGGTTACCTAGTTAAACGCATGAACTACTTAGTATTTAGGTCG
>NC_044931.1:4522417-4524307 GCF_003576645.1 Ipomoea triloba | reverse complement strand
GAATTGGTCAAACCATAGAGTAATTCAAGTAATCAAACATTTTTAACCATCAAAGCCTGAACCATTAAATTTATTAACATTATTCTGTCTAGATTCAACAACCACAGACTCCACAGTATATTCAAGAGGTCTGAATATCAGCTTTGACTAATTAAACCTTTTCTTCACTTTCATTAGGAAGTACTCTTATTTTCGGGGAAATTAAGTCAAGGAATGGATGAATGTTAAGGAAAGAGCCACTCTATAGAATAATGATATTAGTCCCTAAGTCCTATATAAAATATATGTGTTTGTGGTAAATGGAAACATATGACTTCCACAAAACAGTATTCTGCATTTTATTATTCTTGTCAATATTTGTAATCTAAAATACATAAATGGTTAGTCATGAAGACATTTAGGTGTCATAACTCCATAACCACTTTCATCCTTTCATGAAGACTTAACTGCCTTTACTTTACTACAGTATATCAGGATACTAAATCATTTTACTCAAGAGAATGAAATCACAGAAAAACACACAAGCAAAGAAAAATACTAGAAAATTATTTAATTTCCCTTTCAATTCTAAAGCCTCCGTCTAGAACTCCAGATACATATATAGAAGAGCAGTAATATAATTAATGAATTTATCTAACCAAATTTAGGCTAAAAGCAGGGTAAGCTAGAAGAAAGTACCTGATCATACATTCATTGAAAGGGATGGCAAATTTCAGCAAGGTGGAGGGGCTGCGTCGCCGGCGGAATGGCGGCTGGTTGGTGCATTGCCGACAGACTGACGGTTGATTTTTTTTTAGAGCATCCTTATCAGTTGGAGTTTTTTCTCCAGTTTTTTGCTGGCGGCCACTCTCAATCTCCCAAGCGGGCTACAGTGCGCACTGCAGCTCTTTCTTTATTCTGACAACCAAGAATGCAATAACTCATTCCTACATCAGTTTCAAAGCCATGCATTAGTTATTTGTCTGACATGAACCTTGAAAAAACTATTGATAGGAATGCTCTTATAGTGGTACGGTTCTTCTCAAAGATCTCATTGATAGCTAGGACCTGGCCATTGGCTTTCTTCACCTTCTTCAGCTTCCTCAAAAAATACCAGAACTTGGACTTCTCACGGACCTCATTTGTGGCTCAAAGATATGTAAATCGCCATTTCTCGATCGCGCAAAGCAGCGAACAGCCTCTCTGCATCTTTTTCTCTATCTCTGCCGCAGAGTAACCGTACAATCTTTTCATTTTAGACTGGCGGTTGATTGGTGCGTCGCCGGCGGTGGCTGCGAGATGATGGTTGCGAATCTGCGATACGGAGAGGGAGGCAGCGAGTCTGAGCATCTGAGCCCTGAGGGATTGAGGGTGTTACGACAGGTTAGGGTTTACCACATTTTTTATTTTTTAACATTGAAAAAACTTTGAATATATATATATATATAGAGAAATAATTTCAGGTGCGGCCGTGCTCTCCCGTGCGGCGTGCGGTCACACACCACTCAATGTTACGAAATACACCACTCAATGTTAAGAAACACACCACAATGAAACACACCGCAGTGCATATTTGTGTGGTGTGTTTCTTAACATTGAGTGGTGTATTTCATAACATTGAGTGGTGTGAACCGCACGGCCGCACGGGAGAGCACGGCCGCAACTGATCATGACTCTATATATACATACATACATATATATATATATAATTTATTAACAGCTTGCGAGCGACTCGACGAGCCACGAGCCTATAATAAATGAGCTCGAGGTCGAATCGCTCGGCTTGGCTCATTTGCAGCCCTACTGTAGACTTAGGATTAGGGACTTAGGGTTTAATAAAAATTATATATATATATATATATATATATATATATATATATAAGAATATTATTCAAATCAAATATACTCGTA
>NC_044931.1:4519739-4521417 GCF_003576645.1 Ipomoea triloba | reverse complement strand
TGAGATACAAACTCAACCAAATAACCACAAAGAAACCAATCAAACCACTATACCAAAGATAAGCGCCAAACCACACCCTCCAAACCACAATACCAACCATCAAACCAACCCACCACATCAATATCACAAAACAGATGCGTAAAACCCAACTACAGAGGCATACGAGCCCAATCACAGAGGCACGAAGCCCATTATCACAGAGGCATACGAGCCCAACACAAAGGCAAATGATGCCCGTTATCACAGAGGCTAATGATGCCCATACAATTCCTCTCATAACACCGTACACAAATACACCATAATCCCACCAACTAATTCCCAAGGTTATCAAAGATTCAATAAGATAAGAAATACTCATAAGGACTCAAGGTCTCCACATACCAAACTCAGATTCATTTCCACAAGAATCACCCACCAACAGTGTTCATCTCAGAATATGAACACAATACATACTCAGAATGATAACCAAGGAATCAACCAACAATACTAGTTCAATAAGTCAAGATAAATGACCAAAGAGCATGAATAAATACCCAAGAATCAAGGTGGAATACTCAACAAAATGTTCAGTACACATTCCAGAATCAAAGAGGAATCAAGCAAAGTTCATAGACCACAAAACAACACTGGAACCGAATCAGGAATGGACTAGCGGAACACAATAGCGGAACACTACAGTCCGCTAGATTGGACCGCAAGAAGGCCGCGGAGTGGATCCACAGATCACACCTCACCGCCGCACCACACCGCTATGTTCATGAGGAAGGGATTGGCGGGACACATTATACCGCCACTCTTTTCCGCAAGAACAACTCTCTCCCAGATTACAGAATAGAATACACGATGAATTAATCCAGAATACGAAACATGCTCATAATACACAGATTACACATCTTAGAAGCCAAATAAATCATGGAATCCATAACAAGAAATACCCACGCTCATCACAAGACAAGGAAGATGAACACAAGTCCAATAATCCACAATATAGACTCACAAATCATCAAAACAAAGCTATAAACCCCAAGAAATTCACAGGATTCGAACACCAAGTCATATATATAGATCATGAGTGAAAATAGGTCTAGTGAGACATGGATGGTTACTTCTTGAAGCTCTACTCAAACCAAGCAATCTCCAACCACCTCACAAGTCACCACCTCCTTCTTGATCATCTTTTTCCCAAGCAAGATCCCCAAAAGAATATAATGAGAACTTATAAAAGACTATGAAAACATGATGAGAAATGATGTCTTCCTAAGGAGAAATACTTACCCAAGTGCTATAGCCCCTAAAAGAGCAATCTTGACTTGAAATCTTGAAGAAATGAAGTGTAGTATATGCTTAGGGTTCTTAGAGGTGAAAGAGTAGGAAGAAATGTATTTTGCACGAAAAGGAAAGAGCTAGGGGTTGTTAGTACATGGCTTTTTATATGAGTTGGAAAATCATTACATACACCATATATGTATCATATTAGGGTGTTAAAGTAAGACATGGATTTATTTATAAGAAATGGGTATCCATATTCAATAGTAATTTAATGAGTATAAACATGGTCCTTCCAATGATTGGGCCATTAAATAATTAATATACTAGTAAGGAATAAAAGGTCAAAATGAAGAACATCCCTTATAAAATTAAATCAAGGAAATTGGGCCTTTGATTAAATAAATAATTC
>NC_044931.1:4514092-4518739 GCF_003576645.1 Ipomoea triloba | reverse complement strand
TTTCTTTTTGTGTTTGTGGACAAAAAATATTTCTTTTTTCTTCGCCCTTTGCATTGTAAAAACAGAGTAAAAAAAATGATATGATTCAACCTCAGACCCATTTAAATGTAGCGGATAACAGCGGGGCTCGAGAATTGATGTGTATTCGAATCATAGGAGCTAGCAATCGTCGATATGCTCATATTGGTGACATTATTGTTGCTGTTATCAAAGAAGCAGTACCTAATATGCCTCTAGAAAGATCCGAAGTAGTCAGAGCGGTAATTGTGCGTACCTGTAAAGAACTCAAACGTGACAACGGAATGATAATACGATATGATGACAATGCCGCAGTTGTTATTGATAAAGAAGGAAATCCAAAAGGAACTAGAATTTTTGGTGCAATCGCCCGAGAGTTGAGACAATTCAATTTTACTAAAATAGTTTCATTAGCTCCCGAAGTATTATAAAAGGAAATCGTGATATGTTTCTAGTGGAGTATTTGAAAGAAAGGTATTAGAAAAGTAAATCGTGATATGTTTCTAGTGGAGTATTTGAAAGAAATAGATTCAAAATTGAGTAGAATGTGTCTCACGCATATATCTTTCTTGAAAAATAGAATTCATAGACAAATAAGTAAAAAAACACGTTGATAGTATCCAATTTTTTTGCCGCAATAATTATAGTTCATCATGGGTAGGGACACTATTGCTGAGATAATCACTTCTATACGAAATGCTGATATGGATCGAAAAAGAGTGGTTCGAATAGCATCCACTAATATTACCGAAAATATTGTAAGAATACTTTTACGAGAAGGTTTTATTGAAAACGTGAGAAAGCATCGAGAAAAAAACAAAAATTTTTTTGTTTTAACCCTGCGACATAGAAGGAATAGGAAAAGACCCTATAGAAATATTTTCAATTTAAAACGGATCAGTCGACCCGGTTTACGAATCTATTCTAACTATCAACGAATCCCTAAAATTTTAGGTGGGATGGGAGTTGTAATTCTTTCTACTTCGCGAGGTATAATGACAGACCGAGAGGCTCGACTAGAAGGAATCGGGGGAGAAATTTTGTGTTATATATGGTAATATTTTGAATAGAATATAAAAATTGGATCCAAAACTTCTTATTTGTTTGTAAAATTTGGGAAAGGAAAAAATGGGGGAGTTATTGAATATCGTTCTACCTGCATTAGTTGATACTTCAAGATCACTTACAGTACCTGGGATGAAAGAACAAAAATGAATTCCTAAGGGTTTCATTAATGAATCGCTTCCGAATAGTATGTTCCGGGCTTATTTATAGAATGAAGATCTGATTCTAAGTTCTGTTTCGGAAAAGATCCGACGTAGGTTTATATGGATACCGCCAAAAAGTCAAATTTGAAGTAAGTCCTTATGATTCAACCAGAGGGCGTATAATTTATCAACTTCGCAACGCAACAAAGATTCGAAGGATTCGTTTTTCAACTTTAACAAACATGTCTTTCACGGAAATACAATTCGAGATGCAAAATATCAAGAAACTTTTTTGAAAAAAGTAGATTTCAAATGAAGGTAAGGAATGGGAAATATGAAAATAAGAGCTTCTGTTCGTAAAATTTGTGAAAAATGTCGACTAATCCGTAGAAGAGGACGAATTATAGTAATTTGTTCCAACCCGAGACATAAACAACGACAAGGATAATCAGACTTACCAACTGAACCAATGTAAAAATAAAGAATCGTGAAATGGATATATCCATATATCGCTAACTCAGATTTACGAAATGTAAAATATGGCAAAAGCTATACCGAGAAGAAGTTCGCGTAGGAATGGACGTATTGGTTCACGTAAGAGTGCACGTAGAATACCAAAGGGAGTTATTCAGGTTCGGGAAAAGGATCCCTGAATATTGGGTAGCTGTTGTGAAACCCGGTCGAATACTTTATGAAATGGGTGGAGTAACAAAAAAGATTGCCAGAAGAGCTATTTCAATAGCAGCATCCAAAATGCCTATACGAACTCAATTCATTAGTTCGGAGATAGAAGAAAAATCTAAAACCACCCGAAAGGAATCTTAGGAATGAAACAAAAACACAGGTTTCTTTTTGTGTTTGTGGACAAAAAATATTTCTTTTTTTCTTCGCCCTTTGCATTGTAAAAAACAGAGTAAAAAAAATGATATGATTCAACCTCAGACCCATTTAAATGTAGCGGATAACAGCGGGGCTCGAGAATTGATGTGTATTCGAATCATAGGAGCTAGCAATCGTCGATATGCTCATATTGGTGACATTATTGTTGCTGTTATCAAAGAAGCAGTACCTAATATGCCTCTAGAAAGATCCGAAGTAGTCAGAGCGGTAATTGTGCGTACCTGTAAAGAACTCAAACGTGACAACGGAATGATAATACGATATGATGACAATGCCGCAGTTGTTATTGATAAAGAAGGAAATCCAAAAGGAACTAGAATTTTTGGTGCAATCGCCCGAGAGTTGAGACAATTCAATTTTACTAAAATAGTTTCATTAGCTCCCGAAGTATTATAAAAGGAAATCGTGATATGTTTCTAGTGGAGTATTTGAAAGAAAGGTATTAGAAAAGTAAATCGTGATATGTTTCTAGTGGAGTATTTGAAAGAAATAGATTCAAAATTGAGTAGAATGTGTCTCACGCATATATCTTTCTTGAAAAATAGAATTCATAGACAAATAAGTAAAAAAACACGTTGATAGTATCCAATTTTTTTGCCGCAATAATTATAGTTCATCATGGGTAGGGACACTATTGCTGAGATAATCACTTCTATACGAAATGCTGATATGGATCGAAAAAGAGTGGTTCGAATAGCATCCACCAATATTACCGAAAATATTGTAAGAATACTTTTACGAGAAGGTTTTATTGAAAACGTGAGAAAGCATCGAGAAAAAAACAAAAATTTTTTTGTTTTAACCCTGCGACATAGAAGGAATAGGAAAAGACCCTATAGAAATATTTTCAATTTAAAACGGATCAGTCGACCCGGTTTACGAATCTATTCTAACTATCAACGAATCCCTAAAATTTTAGGTGGGATGGGAGTTGTAATTCTTTCTACTTCGCGAGGTATAATGACAGACCGAGAGGCTCGACTAGAAGGAATCGGGGGAGAAATTTTGTGTTATATATGGTAATATTTTGAATAGAATATAAAAATTGGATCCAAAACTTCTTATTTGTTTGTAAAATTTGGGAAAGGAAAAAATGGGGGAGTTATTGAATATCGTTCTACCTGCATTAGTTGATACTTCAAGATCACTTACAGTACCTGGGATGAAAGAACAAAAATGAATTCCTAAGGGTTTCATTAATGAATCGCTTCCGAATAGTATGTTCCGGGCTTATTTATAGAATGAAGATCTGATTCTAAGTTCTGTTTCGGAAAAGATCCGACGTAGGTTTATATGGATACCGCCAAAAAGTCAAATTTGAAGTAAGTCCTTATGATTCAACCAGAGGGCGTATAATTTATCAACTTCGCAACGCAACAAAGATTCGAAGGATTCGTTTTTCAACTTTAACAAACATGTCTTTCACGGAAATACAATTCGAGATGCAAAATATCAAGAAACTTTTTTGAAAAAAGTAGATTTCAAATGAAGGTAAGGAATGGGAAATATGAAAATAAGAGCTTCTGTTCGTAAAATTTGTGAAAAATGTCGACTAATCCGTAGAAGAGGACGAATTATAGTAATTTGTTCCAACCCGAGACATAAACAACGACAAGGATAATCAGACTTACCAACTGAACCAATGTAAAAATAAAGAATCGTGAATGGATATATCCATATATCGCTAACTCAGATTTACGAAATGTAAAATATGGCAAAAGCTATACCGAGAAGAAGTTCGCGTAGGAATGGACGTATTGGTTCACGTAAGAGTGCACGTAGAATACCAAAGGGAGTTATTCATGTTCAAGCTAGTTTCAATAATACCATTGTCACTGTTACAGATGTACGGGGTCGAGTAGTTTCTTGGTCCTCCGCCGGGACTTCTGGATTCAAGGGAACGAGAAGAGGGACACCTTTTGCTGCGGAAACCGCGGCATCAAATGCTATCCGTACAGTAGTTGATCGGGGTATGCTACGAGCAGAAGTCATGATAAAGGGTCCCGGTCTCGGAAGAGACGCAGCATTACGAGCTATTCTTCAAAGTGGTATACTATTAACTTTCGTACGGGATGTAACCCCTATGCCACACAATGGCTGTAGACCTCCGAAAAAAAGACGTGTGTAGAAATGAACATTGAAAAAATCTCAAGAGAAAGAGAAATAAAATCAAGAATTCGCTAATCTAATCAAATAATATTGCTATGATTCGAGAGAAAGTCACAGTATCTACTCGGACACTACAGTGGAAATGTGTTGAATCAAGAACAGACAGTAAACGCCTTTATTATGGCCGCTTTATTCTGTCTCCACTTATGAAAGGTCAAGCCGACACAATAGGCATTGCGATGCGAAGAGCTTTGCTTGGGGAAATAGAAGGAACATGTATCACACGTGTAAAATCGGAGAAAGCCCCGCATGAATATTCTACCATAGCGGGTATTCAAGAATCGGTACATGAGATTTTAATGAATTTGAAAGAAATTGTATTGAGAAGTAATCTATATGGAACTTGTGACGC